>NW_027506902.1:771966-851966 GCF_052324685.1 Brachyhypopomus gauderio
TACTCAGGCAGACACACACACACACACACACACTGTATACAGGAGCACACACACGGTACTCAGGCAGACACACACACACGGTATGCAGAGCTGCCGGTGGAGGCTGCAGTTACAGGATTATGTCTGAGCCAGTCATTGTGTTCTTGTTTACACCCCGCTGTGCAAGTCCACGCTTACTATCACACACACAATCTCTGTTCTCCTGCACACACACACACACACACACACACACACACACACACACACACACACACACACACACACACACACACACACACACACACACACACACACACACACACACACACACACACACACACACACACACACACACACACACTCTCCCAGTAAAAGGCAGTCGCAGGGGTGGATACCTTGGCTGGCTGTTCAGAGCTAAAGTGCATGTGTTTGGGGGAGTAGAGGGACCTCAGATACACGATGGGGCAGATCATTAGTTCAGAGTGACCGAGAGAACCCGCCTCTCACATGGGACCTTCTAAACGCTATGGGCCTCTTTACGTTGGAGCTCATGTGCAGCTCTTCACACCGGTGACAGAATAAGAGGGAAGAGAAGGGGTGAGAGAGAGGACAGAAAGAGAGAATGAACAGATGAGTGAACAGAGTGATGGACCGAGACACACAGACACAACCAAGCAGCAACTCAATGACAAGTTAAATCTGTTCAGGATGACCTGAGTCACCATGGAGACGGTTGCCAGGGGTGAAGGCAGCCTGCTACCTACCAGGTCCTGACCATTTCGCACCTGTCAACGCTTCTGCGCTCACCTGCCATGGTGCGCTTCATACACGCCACCGATCGCACACACGCACGCACGCACAAACGAACACACAAACACCCAGCACTTCTGCTCAAATGAGACCATGTGACCCGGGGCCACAGGGTTCTGAACCGGGAGCGGCCACTCACATAAGTGAACTGGGGAAGAACCTGCAACTTGGTTGCAGCCCTGAAGAGGAGGGGAGTCCTGCATAACACCTGGCAACGGGGCCTCCACACACCAGCAGGAACACTCCTCTCTGATTTAGAACAGCCTGTATGCATCCAAACATCCACAGGCTGTCTGAGCTTAGCACGACATCCACGTTAACATTTCCCCAACCCATGGAGATGCAGAGAAGGGGTGGGGGAGAGGGAGAGAGAGGGAGAGAGAGAGAGAGAGAGAGAGAGAGAGAGAGAGAGACAAACGCAGACAGCTAAAGAAAGATCTGGTATAATTTTAGTGATGCAATTCACCACCAAAGTGACTGCGTAAGCTAAAGGAGTAGACTTTGAAACAACACCAGAGACAGAAGATGGATGTAGTGAGAGAACAGAGCGAAAGGGTGTGTGTGTGTGTGTGTGTGTGTGTGTGAGTGTGTGTGAGGAGAGAGAGAGAGAGAGGAGAGAGAGAGGAGAGAGAGAGAGAGAGAGAGAGATAGAGCAACAAAGAGGACAAGAATGTGTGAACAGCACGCAGGCCAGACAGAGACCCTGTTTCCCGAGGGGGTTTTAAATGCCATCAGCACTCATCTGGCCCAACTCCTCCTCTCTGATCCCTCCTTCCTCTTTCATCCTGTCTCTCCGTTTTTCCATCTCAGTCAATTCCATTCAAATACTGTTGGGAAGCCACGAGCCCCCCGACCCCCAAACCCGACCCCCCCCCCCCCCTCCTCCTCCCTCCTTCACGGTCACACGCACGGTGGAGTCAAGGGAGGGGAGAGAGAGACCAGCACCAGGCTGTGTCCCCCAGAGCATGTCTGCATTTTAGACCAGCAGACTGTTCCAGAACATCAGGTCCTGGAGGAGCACACGTCGTTGGGGGGGGGTGGGGGGGGGGGGGGGGGGGGGGGCGTAATGTGGAGCGCTCCCAGAGCTCCGCCCGCCTGACCCGCCTACAGCTCGCACGCCGGTCAACGCACAATGTGTGTGTGTGTTTGTGCAGGCGAGAAAGCATGAGGCAAAGGTGTCTTGAAAAATCAGGGCAGAAGCCAACTGGCCAGTGAGAGAGGACAGCCCCGCGGTTGTGGTGAGAACCGCCCCGCGGTCGGGGCAGGTCTGCCCTGCAGGACGACGCAGCAGTGCGAAAGCTCACAACTGGATTACGAAGCTCCATGAAGGTTTAATGGATTAACACTGAAAAAGAGAAGAATCTTAAAAAGGTTGAGGACTCTAAAGAAGACACCATGAAGGTGAGGTCATGCAGGAGAGTCCGGCCAGCCTGCCCTCACACAGCACCCATTAGAGTCTTGAAACCCAAGCCAGGGGGTGTGATAAGCAAGGGATGACATTTTCAGGATGTGGAGAGAGAGAGAGATAAAAAAAGAGAGGGACAGAAGGATGGAGTGATGGCCAGAGGGACAGTAATGGAGGGAAAAGCGCAAACTCAACAAATGGCCTTACAACGGTACCCACAATCCCTTGGGAGAGGACACTGAGCCATTCTTGCTGTCACAGACATCACAGTGTGTGTGTGTGTGTGTGTGTGTGTGCGCGCGCGCGCATATGTGTCAACACTCACCACGGACAGCTGTGGCGACCTGGTCCTTTCCGGTGCCGAGGCGGTTCCTCACCTCGCAGATGAAGGTGGCGTTCACGGTCTCATCCACCTTCAACACCGTCAGTTTGTTCTCCTTCACCTGCACCGTGTCGGGCATCAGGCCAGACATCCTGCCAAAGCAGCGCAAAGCACCGTCAGCGCTACATCAGCGCAGTGCTAACAACACATGACAGCTGTCACAGGAACATCAGAGCAACACTGAAGATACATTAGCAGTGCGTTAGAGGAGATGCTCAGATACGTCTCACAGACCCTGTGAGACTGATCCTGAGGTCTTAATGTCCTAGTGACGGTCCATTACTGCTGCTATCACTAATAACATCAGAGGACCCAGGAGCTTGGGAGATATAGACAGTCATGTGTTTCCTGGCACCTAGAGGTCACCTAAGGGTCAGTATCGTGTGGGGTTGCACAGTGCAGACAACAGAACCCCCCCCCCCGATCCTGTAGTGGGCTCAAGCTAACGATGCTAAGGGGAGACCATCAAAGCGCACTGTGCTGAGAGGGGAGAAGTCCTCACGTTCTCCAGGTGACTGTGGTGGCGATGGGGTTGGCATCTGCCTGGCAGACCAGAACCGCGTTCGTTCGGCCCAGATACCAGTTATCATCATAGCCCACGATCTTCACCTGGGGAGGATCTGAGAGAGAGAGAGAGAGAGAGATTTATCATGTGTTGTTCAGAGGTTTCAAGTGAGTGTTAACCATCAGCCCTGAGGTTTGAGTGCACACTTTTTTCATTTGAGAGGAGCGAATGGAAGGGACGTACATTCGATCACCAGTTTGGAGGGGAAGCTGGAGGGCGTGGGCAGGGTGCGGTGGGTCACCACGCAGCTGATGTCCTTGCCATTGTCGGCGGGGCGTGGGGCACCATCCAGTACTCGCTGCGCACCGTCACCGTGTTGTCAGAGTTCTGCGTTGTGGTCGGAGATGAAGCGTTGCCGCCCACTGCCGTCACCCATGAGATGGTTGCTGGTGGGCGTCCATTGGCTGATTCACAGCGGGCCACGGCGACGGGGGTGGGGCCAGCAGACACAGTGATGGTGTTGGCGGAGTTGTTGGGCTTGGCTGGTGAGAGACAGAGAGAGAAAGAGAAAGAGAGAAAAATGGAGAGAGTGATGAAGGGAGAACGCAAAAAAATGGTTATATAGGTTTTTTTTTGGCAGAGCAATCTGAGGGAGAAGAGGAAGAGGGGGGTGTTTAGGTGGGGGAGTACAGGGGGTGAGGGGGGGGTTTTTCGGTGGGGTAGTGGGGGGGTTTAGGCAGGGTGGGTGGGGGGGGGGGGGGGGGGGGGGGGGTTGGAGGGGTTTGGCTCCTGCCGCTGTACATCCGCACAGCGCTTGTATTGTATGCACGCTCCACTCAAAGAGAGACATCAAAGCAAGGAGGAGAGGGAAAAAACGAGGGAGACGGAGAACGACAGGAGAGCAGCGGCCTCTCAGCATGACAAACAGGCAGATCAATAGCACACACACAGACAGAGAGAGAGAGAGAGAGAGAGAGAGAGAGAGAGAGAGAGAGAGAGAGGAGAGAGAGGAGAGAGAGAGAGAGAGAGAGGAGAGAGAGAGAGAGGGGGGGGGGGGCAGGACGGAGAAGGCGAGAGCAGGAAGAGAGACAGAAATAGTGAGAACTAGAGTGAGAACACCAGAGAGGGAGCCTGTCCAAGGTTACTGCCCCCCTTCACACACCAGCAGCTGCACAACTGATCTGAGTATCATTTATAAATACAGTGAAACTGATGAAAGTCTGGGGTTGGGCGGAGAAGACACACACACACACACACACTCACCCAGCAGGATAAGGGAGGTGACGCCCTGTTCATTGCCGCTGGGGTAGGTGGCGTATTCGCAGATGTATTTCCCCTCGTCTGCCATCTGGATGTTGGTGATCTGGATGGTGGGGTTGGCTAGCGGGGGTGGGTTTGCCATGAAGCTCACGCGCCCGCTCACCGGTGACTGCGGGTAGTTGACGCCGAAGTTGGGGTTGAAGACGGCTATGTTGGTGCGCACAGTGCCCCGCTCGTAAATCCAGGACACCTACAGCACGAGAGAGAGAGAGAGAGAGAGAGACTTATGAAAGAAGCACCTCCTAGCATGTCTGATGCTAAATCAGACATGCTGATGTCGTATAAGGTACACGTGGGCACACACACACACACACACACACACACACACACACACACACACACACACACACACACACACACACACACACACACACCAGAAGGGAAACAACTCCTGACCTGGGTGAGCTCTGTCTCGCCTGGATTGGGGAACTGGCATCTGAGGGCCACCGACTGCCCCGGGTACGTCTCCACCTCTGGCTGCACCTTCACACGCTGCGCCATTGAGCCTGGGGCACGGAGGAAGAGGCAGGGGGTGGGAACAGGAAGTTACCATCCTAGCACTGCTTCCTGTGTGCCTGAGACCTTTTCACCTCTGAAATTAACTGGGCTAATGCCTTTTATGGCTTAAAAGGGTGTGTGTGTGTGTGTGTGTGTGTGTGTGTGTGTGTGTGTGTGTGTGTGTGTGTGTGTGTGTGTGTGTGGGTTCAACAAAAAGCAGAAGAGTTAAAATGAGAAATGATGGATGAAACTTCAGCAAATGTAGGGCAATGTTCTTCATTTCACTCGTGTGTGTGTGTGTGTGTGTGTGTGTGTGTGTGTGTTCACTTGCTCAGTATGTATGCAGAGTTGACACAAGGGTGGTAAAGGAAAGTCTTGTATGCCTCACATTCATCCTGCACTGCAGTGAATGAGCATTTAGAGTGTGTGATCGTAGTGTGTAGTGTGAGCATTAATCGAACAGGTGGAGGAGGATGTTCCACGAAAACCTGAGTTATGGGAATTTTCTCCCCATTCATCTACAAGAGCATCGGTCAGACACTGATGTTGGCGGAGACATCCTTGCGATCCCTGTTCTAGCTCGTCCCAAAGGTGTTTGATGGGGGTGAGGAACGGCCTCAGAGCCCTGACAAGCTCTTCCACCCCAGACTCATCCAGCCATGTCTTCATGGACCCTGTGCCCTGGGGCACAGTGGGGCTTCCCCCAAAGATAGACATGTACAACTGCCCAAAATGTCTCAATATCTCCCTTCACTGGAGCAAGGGGGCCAAGGACCTTGAGAGCAACCCCACACAACCACCCCTCCTCCACCACAACCACCCCTCCTCCACCACAACCAGCCCTCCTCCACCACAACCACCCCTCCTCCACCACAACCACCCCTCCTCCACCACAACCAGCCCTCCTCCACCACAACCAGCCCTCCTCCACCACAACCAGCCCTCCTCCACCACAACCAGCCCTCCTCCACCACAACCAGCCCTCCTCCACCACAACCATCCCTCCTCCACCAAACTCCACAGCCAGCACAATGCAGTCAGGGATGTTGCGATTAGTCCAGTGGCACTTTACACCATCCTTGCGTCGGTCGGTGATGGAAGGCTTGCATGCAGCGGTTTGGCCGTTTAAAGCTCCCGGTACAGTGTTAGTGCCTGAACCTCAGTGTTCCCACCCTGATCTGGAACTTTACATCGTCTGTAAACTTCATGGCTGAGTTGCTATGGTTCCAAAACACGTTCTGTTTTCAGTAATACCTCTCACAGTGATCTGGAATTTCAAGGAGGGAAGAAACTGTTGCCATGGTGGCATCGGATTACAGAATTGCGCTCGAATCCAATGAACTCTTTAGAACAACCCGTGTGGTAGACGGACAGCGTGGCTCGAGGTTAGACACCTGTGGCAGTGGGACTAAATAAATTCACCTGAATTTAATGATTACAGCACATACAAATACTTTTCAACCATACAGTGTATGAATGCATGAGAGAGAGAGAGCGAGAGAGCGAGAGAGAGAGAGAGAGAGAGAGAGCGAGCTAGCCTGAGTAACATTTCCTGAGTAACTAACATTTCCATTTCCACCACTCCACATCCTTCCATTAGCTGAGAGTAACTCAGAAAGAGGGGGGTGTGGCCAGGGGCGGGGGCCAGTGAGGGCCTGACCTGCCCAGCTCCACACTGTGCTAAGCGTTAACACCACCGGCCCTCAGCCATGCCAGCAAGCACCCACAACTGTGTGTGTACATGCCCCTATTTTGCCTGCAGCAGTGTGTCCTTGGTTCGACCACAACCGACACACAGACAGAAGGCAGAATAGCTGAGTTGTGCAGACATGGAGACGCACGAGTCTCATGCTCACAGCCATGAGTGTTTCCTCACCAACACAAATGTGTGTACTCCCACACACACACACACACAGTAATGAGGTGGAGAAGTGACGGAGGCCCATGGAACGGGAGGGACCTGAGGGGCACTTGGTAGGGGTGTGAGGGGCAGGCAGAAGAACGTGAGGGACGAGGGGGGCAATTGGGAGAGAGAGAAGGGGGGCAGTTGAGAGGGCGGGGGGGTTGACAGGAACAGCTGGAAGTGTTGCATTCTTCGTGTCTGTGTGTATTCTGATGATGGCAGAGAGAGTGTGTTTAAAATTTCTGCACTTTATTACAACACCTTCACCCTTCTGTCTCCTCCCCTCCCTCCCTCTCTCCCTCTCTCCCTCCCTCCCTCCCTCCCTCTCTCCCACACATCTGACTCAAATTCTGTGTGTGTGCATGCAGGAAGGAGCTATATAATATGCTTTTAGTCCATATCAAACATTTAAACATTTAAAGTTCACACACAAATGGAGTGCCTTTGCTCCCTCGGAGAGACATGCCCCCCTTTAGACAGAAGACAGAGTGAGAGAGAGAGAGAGAGAGAGAACACCTGACACGGCCCTTGAGAGGAAATCATTAATAATTTGCCTGTTTACTCAGAGAGCAGTCTTCAGTGGGGCAATAACCCCATCCCGAGAGAGAGAGAGAGAGAGAGAGAGAGAGAGGGGTCAGAGGGAAAAAGGGAGGGAGAGAGAGCGACTATAAACTATAGAAGTATAAATACGGACTTCTGCTAGCGGGCCGCCCAATGGAGGATGGGGTTGCCTTTTGAGTCCTGGTCCTCCCAAGGTTTATTCCTTATGCTCATTAGGGATCTGGACCCACACAATTGTAAGAGAGAGACAGAGAGAATGCATGAAAACAAAATGCAAAACTTTCCACAGGTCAGAGGGGAGGGACTATAGGGTGGGAGGGGCTGTGGGGTGGGAGGGACTGTAGGGTGGGAGGGACTGTGGGGGGGGACTATGGGGGGGGAGGGACTGTAGAGGGGGGAGGGACTATGGGGGGGGAGGGACTATGGGGTGGGAGGGGCTGTAGGGGTGGGGAGGGGCTGTAGGGTGGGAGGGGCTGTGCGTCTCGAGTGTGTAAGAGGATACATCTGCTCAGCAGGTCTGCTGTAGCCAGTGGCGTCATGAATGTTTGCTGCAAGGTGCACAGAACCCAAACTGCAGCCATCTCCACGGACACCATTGCTATGGAGATCTCCCATTTACGACACCAGGAGGAGGGGCTAAGGTTCAGGGGCGTACCAGGTGACTTGGATGAAGGCGTGGCCTAATGGGACAGAGACTAATGGTAAAGGAGTCTAATGGGAGTGTGAAGCATTGTGATGTGACCATCAGCCTCAACCCTCCCTTACAAAACCGAGAGCAGGGAAGTGCCTGTTTGATGACGAGGGCTCACAAGCAGGGTGAGCAGCTTCTGTGCGTGTGCGTGTGTGTGTGTGTGTGTGTGTGTGTGTGTGTGTGTGTGTATAAGCATACACAAATGATGCCATGAGCTGTTCTGTTCCATGTCAAGTCCACATTCATCAGCCATTACATCATTACGCACCCTGTCCATTTGAACAATGCATACATACGCGTGTGTGTTTCGTGCATTTAGAGACAGGAAGAGAAAGGTTCAACCCCGATGAGATACAGTAACCTTGACAACATACAGCAGGGAATATACACACAAATCAGTGGGCAGAGAAGTCAGCAGTACTGCTCCTATATGAGCATGAATGGGTAGAGGGGTATTACGGGCACATTAAGGTGCTGAGAATGGGACGTCCCGCACCACACGGTCCCGCAGGACACGGCCCCCGCACCACACGGCCCCGCACCACACAGCTGTGAGCTCACGCCTTCAGCTTACGTTGCCATGCCGCTGCGATTACATTATTATTACAGGAATGCGAGAAAGAAGGAGGAGAGAGCAAATGTCCAGACCAGGGATCACTAGAACACACACACACACACACACACACACACACACACCCACCCATACACCCACACACACACACACACACGCAGAATACCAGAGAGAGGTGCAGCACTGTAATGAGGTGACATGGGGGAGGGAATCCCGACCCCAGAAACTCAACAGCTGCTCCATATCACATCTGCACAGAAACAGACATCACACACCCCATAGAGAGCCAAAGTGTGTGTGTGTGTGTAAGATAGCGAGAGAGGGGGTGAAGAGAGTGTGAGTGTATGAGAGACAGAAGGCTTTGAGGAAGACTCCTTCTCCCTGAGACACTGAACAAGAGACCTGTGAGTGTGTGAAGTGAAGCAGCACAAGGAGTTCTACATACGCATATGCGCGCGCACACACACACACACACACACACACCTGACTATGTCATGAATATACTGGCTGTACAGGAAAGTTTAATACAAAAGAAGGGTGAGAGGTCACCAGAGAAGGCGCCACTCAGTTTCCATGGTAACAACTCCCATATATCCCTTGAATAAATGTACACACGCGCACAGGCGCACACTTACTTTCTGAGGTAAATATGAAACGTTTTTCTTCCCCTGAAATCTCTCGTTCCCTTTAATCCGCCTCTTGTCTGACTGATCTCGCACACACGCAGACAGCAAAACCAAAACATTTACTCAGGGCCATTCTTCTAGCAAGCCTCTGATGTCCCCCCCCCGCCCCACCTCCCACACACACACACACACACACACACACACACACACACACACACACACAGTGTGTTTTAGGCCTTGTTCACTTTCTTTCCCTCCTCCTCAGCCTTCATCTCACTCTGGCTCCTCCTGGACACTTCCGTCCTCTCTCCACCATCCCTCACTTTATATTTCCATCAATATCCCTCTGCCACCCCACACCTCCACCCTCAAACACCCCACCCTACGCCACCCCACACCTCCACCCTCAAACACCCCACCCTACGCCACCCCACACCTCCACCCTCAAACACCTCACGCTACGCCACCCCACACCTCCACCCTCAAACACCTCACCCTACGCCACGCCATACCCCCACCCTCAAACACCCCACACCTCCGCCCTCAAACACCCCACCCTACGCCACCCCACACCTCCACCCTCAAACACCCCACCCTACGCCACCCCACACCTCCACCCTCAAACACCTCACGCTACGCCACCCCACACCTCCACCCTCAAACACCCCACCCTACGCCACCCCACACCTCCACCCTCAAACACCCCACCCTACGCCACCCCACACCTCCACCCTCAAACACCTCACGCTACGCCACCCCACACCTCCACCCTCAAACACCTCACGCTACGCCACCCCACACCTCCACCCACACCCCACCCTACGCCACCCCACACCTCCACCCTCCTCCACCGTCTGCTTCCGTCTTCATCCATCTCCACCATGTCTCGCTCTCTTGCCTCATCACCAACAAGTGAGGGGAGTGTATGTGCATGTATGTGTATATATTCAGCGTGTGTGTGTGTGCATACAGTTGTGGTCAAAAGTTTACATACACTTGTAAAAAACATAATGTTATGGCTGTCTTGAGTTTTCAATAAGTTCTACAACTCTTATTTTTCTGTGATAGAGTGATCGGAACACATACATGTTTGTCACAAAAAACAGTCATAAAATTTGGTTCTTTCATAAATTTATTATGGGTCTGCTGAAAATGTCACCAAATCTGCTGGGTCAAAAATATACATACAGCAACATTAGTATTTGGTTACATGTCCCTTGGCCATTTTCACGGCAACTAGGCGCTTTTGGTAGCCATCCACAAGCTCCTGGCAAGCTTCAGGTCAAATGTTTGACCACTCTTCTTGACAGAATTGGTGCAGTTCAGCTAAATGTGATGGTTTTCTTGCATGAACCTGTTTCTTTAGCACTGTCCACATGTTCTCAATGGGGTTTAAGTCAGGACTTTGGGAAGGCCATTCTAAAACCTTAATTCTAGCCTGGTTTAGCCATTCCTTTACCACTTTTGATGTGTGTTTTGGGTCATTGTCTTGTTGGAACACCCAACTGCGCCCAAGACCCAACCTTCGGGCTGATGGTTTTAAGTTTTCCTGCAGAATTTGGAGGTAATCCTCCTTCTTCATTATCCCATTTACTTTCTGCAAAGAACCAGTTCCACTGGCAGCAAAACATCCCCAGAGCATAATACTACCACCACCATGCTTGACAGTAGGCATGGTGTTCCTGGGATTAAAGGCCTCACCTTTTCTCCTCCAAACATATTGCTGGGTGTTGTGGCCAAACAGCTCAATTTTTGTTTCGTCTGACCAGAGAACTTTCCTCCAGAAGGTTTTATCTTTGTCCATGTGATCAGCAGCAAACTTCAGCCGAGTCTTAAGGTGCCTTTTCTGGAGCAAGGGCTTCTTTCTTGCACGGCAGCCTCTCAGTCCATGGCGATGTAAAACACGCTTGACTGTGGAGACTGACACCTGTGTTCCATCAGCTTCCAAATCCTTGCAGACCTGCTTCTTGGTGATTCTTGGTTGACTCTTGACCATCCTGACCAATCTCCTCTCGGCAGCATGTGATAGCTTGCGTTTTCTTCCTGATCGTGGCAGTGACACAACTGTTCCATGCACTTTGTACTTGCGTATAATTGTCTGCACAGTTGCTCTTGGGACCTGTAGCTGCTTTGAAATGGCTCCAAGTGACTTCCCTGACTTGTTCAAGTCAATAATTCGCTTTTTCAGATCCACACTGAGTTCCTTTGACTTTCCCATTGTAGCTTTTGTAGCTGAGTCTAATCACTGGGTCAAATGAGCCCTATTTAAATGGGCTCATGAGAAGTCAACAGCTGTAGTCAATCAGAATCACTTACAAGAAGTGAAGAGGCCATGACATGAAGCTAATTTGATTGACACAACTCGCTACATCACCAAAATTGACAAATTTTGTTGCTGTATGTATATTTTTGACCCAGCAGATTTGGTGACATTTTCAGCAGACCCATAATAAATTTATGAAAGAACCAAATTTTATGACTGTTTTTTGTGACAAACATGTATGTGTTCCGATCACTCTATCACAGAAAAATAAGAGTTGTAGAACTTATTGAAAACTCAAGACAGCCATAACATTATGTTTTTTACAAGTGTATGTAAACTTTTGACCACAACTGTACATGCGTTCGTGCACATGCACCAATGTACACGCACAAAACAAAACCACAGAGCCACAAAATGTCTGATGACGGCATCAAGTTTAAACTTAGCTGCTTTTTAGATTAAAAGAGAGCAGCTGTGTAAAAACATATCAATAATGCAGACACGGTTCCAGAGGGAACGTCAGTCGTCCTGTATCTGAGCAGCGAGACCCCTCGGCCTCTCGGCGGCACAGACAGCAGGGCTTCAACACCTTCAGCTTCAACACCTCGCTCAGGCATGTGTGCGACTCCCTCGGACACCTCCACCCATCCACCCTCCCTCCCTCCACTCGTCCGTCCGTCTAACTATGCACCCATCCACCCTCCCTCCCTCCCTCCATCCGTCCGTCTAATTATGCACCCATCCACCCGTCCTTCCCCCCTACATCTGGGCGAACGACACACACAGAGTGAGGAGGAAGGCTGGAGAAGGGAAAGTAGGCCAGCACAACCTGCGTCTCGCCCCAGCCCCCTACACACGTCGGCACACGCGCGCGGTCACACGCACGCAGAGAGACTGAGGGAGCACAGGATGATGAAACTCGGTTAACAGTCAGACATCAGGGTGAGATGGAAAACGAAGACAGAAAAGAGGAGGAACAATAGCCAAGTGAGAGGAGTCGGGGTTTCTGTAGGAAGGTGAATCTCTGGGGCAGTTAAGGGAACACATACATATGACAACTCGAAGGGGAGGGGGGTTTGTGGGTAGAGAAGGCAGCCGAGTGTCACTCAGAAACACAGGCATCAACATCTCTCCCTCTATGTCTGCGTGTCTGTCTGCATGTCTGTCTCTCCTGTGCTGAAAGCTTGTTCTCACCTACCGTCTCTGGCTTGCTCACACAGACGTGCAGGCCTGAGGGGCTTGACTGCTATAAATGTGAGTTATGACGACAGATGAACCGCTCGCTCTCTCACTCTCGCACGACTCCTGCGGCTGTGGGGAGACGCACGCCCCACACTGCTGCTTCGGACTTCTGTTATCAACCTTTCACTATAACCACATGTACAATTTATACGCCAACCAAAATCCTGGGGTCACGCCGCCAGAGGCAGGGTGGAGGCCCTTCTTACATTTTTATTATTAATTCTTATTTATGATCCCCACCTGGCCTCTCTCGCCGAGCTCGGATAACAGTCTGATTTTCTTAATCAGTATTAACCAGTGTTATCCCTGTCCGAACGTTAACCCCGTCCAAACGTTAACCCCGTCCAAACGTTAACCCCGTCCAAACGTTAACTCTTTCTGCTGAGCTGAGCTATGCGGTCTGCACAGTGTTCCTACTCACAATGTTATTTTAGCGGACAATGTGTGATTACTATATCTTCATACTTCTGCTTCAGCTCCACATTTATTAAAACAGCCTCTAATACTTTTTTGCTATACTGCCCCCTTTTTGTTTTGTGTCATCTTTGATATAGATAACACTATATCGAATCATAAACTGCTTTATTTTGCATATTCATGAAGTGCGAATCCAACTGTTGCTTTGCCCACTCCACACAGATCTCCTCAAGTATCAGACTGCACGTGCGAATAAATGCTCAGGTTTTGGATGCAAGCAGGAGAAAGGTTACTCTTTACATTTTGTTTCAGAAACCCAGATCAAAAAGGCTCATGTTTCTTTCTGGGATTGAAATGACACCAAATACGATATTTTAAACATTCAACCAATATTATAAAAGGCATTTCAACTGAACAGCTCCAGATTAGATAGCCAACCAAAGCACCATACTGACAAGGATGGATATGTTCGGCACTCTGACTGTTGGGGTCCACAGGCACACAGAATGGTAAAAGACATAAAACAAGGAACTTCAAAACACTCCTTTAATGTTGATTGAGGGGGATAATAGAAGGCAACTGGAATATAAAACATTCATTGTATAATATAAAATATTGCTTTTATTTTTTATTTTTTACAGATTTTAGAAAACCAATTGTACTGGGCCTAACAAGGATAAAACTTCAGGTTGAACTGTAAAATGCAGTTTTGTGGTTGGCTTTGAGAGAATGGTCTAACTTAAAGAAAAATAGCCTTGCTTAGTAGCAATTTCTTTAAAATTTGGAAGCATTTTGTTGTAAAAATACACATTCCTCTCTATGTTACTTGGTTAATCATGGGCCACATCCAAAAACACCAGCACCATGAATATCTTAGTTCATCCTTCTGAAGGCCCCCATTTCAGGCCCAGGGGGAGGGGGGCACTGTTACCTGATCATTCATTCCATTCTATAAAGGATGGGAAAGAGGTGGACAGAAAAATAGACTAGACAAAAGAAGGGGTTGGAGAAAGAAGAGTGATGGGGCTGAGAGACTGAAAGAAGGGTGGAGATTGTGAGAAAAAAAAGCTAAGTTCAGAGAGAGCCAAAGTCAGCCTTGTTCCTCCACACAGGTAAGGTACAACACACACACACACACACACACACATTCTCCCTCTCCCTCCCTCTCTCTATGGCAGTGTGTAATTGATGGAAGTAGGGCAGACACAATGGGCTCTCTGTCTCTGCCTGGTCACCATACCTTTTCTGAGTTTCAGCTGCTCCTCACCACCAGCTAGGAGCTCTGAGCACTTCATATTAACGGCTCGGTTTCAAAGCAGTGCTAAAATAAATGGCGTGGCACAGCAAGTAAACATTTAGCTTCTTCTTCTTTTACCTTCTCTCTCTCTCCCTCTTCTCACTCACTTCAGTTCAACACGCTTTATTAGCATTACTGTCAGAAAAGACACAACTCTTAAAGGACTGAAATACTCTTCCCGTCTCCCTCTCTCTACCTCTCTTCCCATCTCCCTCTCTCTTCCCGTCTCCCTTTCTCTTCCCGTCTCCCTCTCTCTGGAAAGAAGGTCAGAGTGGTTAATACAGAGAAGTACTTCTCTACATGAAAGAGGTTATTTCCACGACTGTGAGAAACATTACAAGGAGACAGAAAGTTGGGGAAGGGTGTGTGTGTGTGTGTGGAGAAGAGAACGGGGGAGGGGTGGAGAGAAAAACAATGAAAGGAAGAGCAAGGAAGAGCCTTAATATGAATCCAATGTGAAGCTGAAGGTCCAAAACGAGAACAGAGAGACGGGCGGGGGGGGGGGGGGGGGGGGGGGGGGGGTGGTGTGGCTTAGGAAGTGAAGAGGAAGGAAGAGTGAACCACATGCAGAGTGTGTGAACGAGACAGGAGCTGAACGGAGGAAAACAGATCCGTTACATGGTCTGAATGGGGGGGGGGGGGCACACCAGAGAGAGGGATTGATCACACTTGTCTGTTAAAAGGCTGACAGGAATAAAATCACAAGGGTGAAAACCATGGGAGGAAACTGTGAAGAGCAGTGCGTCGCTGAGGAGATTCCATACCATCTAAAATGAGTTGAATTAACAGTCCTGAAGACAAAGTGGACGACGAAAAGCAGGCCTACTTCAGCACGCCTGGTTAGTGTCAACACCACAAAACTGCCCCGAATCAACTAGTTAGGCTGTCTGAAAACCTAAGGCACCTCCACATGGCTAAAAGGTCATCGCTGCTTTCCTCGAGCAGCTGCCTACCCTGGGCATGCTAATGGAATTAGCCGTGTTTGAAGGAGCGCCATCGTTTGCTCCTGGCTGGAGTCCTAGTGTCGTACCAGGCAGACAAGGGTGCAAAGAGGAAGTGAAGGAGAAAGCACTGCTAGAGACAGAACACAAGTCTAATCCAGACGGAGGGGGGATGGGGGGGGGGGGGGGGGGGGGGGTGAGACAGACAGAGGGCCGTTCATGTGATGGGGCTCAGCAAACCGTTTTGATTCGCAAGGGCATCGTCGCTAGCTTGGCGGATCGATACCGGATCAATAGAGCGAAGCCTGTCTCCCAGACAGCAGCGGATGAGAAGGGGAAAAAAAAAGACACACTAAGAACAGTAGGCAAAGCCAAGGCAGTGAGAGAGAGCGAGAAAGGCGCCATGGTCCAAGGTTACTAAAAGGAATCACCTCTCGGGTCTTCTCTCTCAGGGTAATTATTCAGCGCTTCTCACTCTGAGCAGCTGGTGGACTGCCAAACGAGGCGAGACAGTGTGGGACAGTGTGGGTCTGAAGAACACATAGGCTCCATCCCAGCAGACGTGGTGCAAATGTTCTCGTCAGAGAGCTCTGCAATAATGACTGAATACACTAGCACGTACTTAAACGTGCTCAAGCCATTACCTCGGGCCTGGGCTACGATCTGCTTTTGTGCGCATATCACACGTGTGCTAGGTGGTATTTAAAATTTCCATAACGACCAAATGTGAAACCTCTTCTAGTATTCCTATTACAACTTCTGCATTTGAACTTCCCTTCCAGAGACACAACCACACACAAACTAGAGACATGGAAAATCCCTGCATGGCAATCACTGCAAAGCTCAGTGTCTTCTAGAACTTTCTTCAGGGGCTATGGCCACACACAAGAGCTCACTAGGACCACCACACTAAAGGAGTCTTCCTGACCTTTCCAGAACCCTGCGGGGGTCACAGCGAGAGTGAAACCATCAGGATGGTTTTCCCAGGGTACCAGCGCCCATACAAGCCCATGTAGTGCTGTTCGTTTTGAAAGCCCTGGGCTTCCTGGAAGATGCCGATGTGATCCCAATTTTCTCTGCAATTAGGCAGGACCTGCTCCAACCATCTGGTAACCCCCAAGATCTCCCTGTTCAATCTGGCAACCACCCACCACTTCACAGACCTACTGGCCACTGCCCTATGGCAAAAATGTGGAGGATATAAGGTGTGTGTGTGTGTAGTAATAATTATGCATGCAACAGGATTATGTATTTATTAATGTATGTGAAGGCCCAAACTATGTAACAAATGTAAATTTGCTACTGATCAGGATCAATATTTGCCCATACAGTCATTTGTTAATGCCAACTGATCCATCGGTGTAACAGTAATAAATAATGGTAATAAAAACACAGATTTATCATTTTGAAAGTTACATTGCTTATTATAATTTTAATTACTTTATTTTATGTAACGTGACATTTAATAGACACCTTTTCCCCTCAGATGACGGTCACTGACAGTAGGTTCAGACGTTTTCCCATTGTTCTTCTCAGTCTCAAACAAGAGCCCACTAGTTTGTGAACCCCACCCACACGTCACCACTGCCTGTGTCCTCGCTTACAGAAGAATTCATCACTGCTGTGACAGAATGCAACTGTTTTGAGTACAACTTCATTTTAATTCAAATTTACAATGACACACTGCTAAAACAGGTCGTACATGTAAGCCTAGTCATGATGATTTGCATTCAGAGTGAGGAGTGTGTGTGTGTGTGTGTGTGTGTGTGTGTGTGTGTGTGTGTGTGTGTGTGTACTGTAAGTATATTCATCAATCTTATTCAGCACAACAAGCATAGGAAAACAAAAGTCCTCACAGAAAGGCTAAAACTCTCCATTTCCACAAGCGAACTTTAAACCCCATGCACACCCCCCCAGTGGTTCCTCGTGGTTTCATCCGTCTCCAAGAGAGCACGCTTGGCCGCCCGCGCCATGACTAAAATATGAGGGCCAGCCTAATGGCCATGTCTTCTCCATGAATCTCTAACACTGTAAAAGCATCTGAGATATGACATCTGCTGAACAGAGGGGGGCCAAGAGAGGGAGAGACAGAGTTGGGAAGAGAGAGAGAGAGAGAGAGAGAGAGAGAGAGGGTTGCAGAGAGTTAAAGGGGGGGAGAGAGGGTGGGAGCAGGAGAGGGATGGAGGGAGAAAGAGAGAGGGGGGGAGAGAGAGAAGAGGATGATGATAATGATGAAAGAGCAAGATGAGGCGGCTGTCTCTTCAGTGAGCTCATCTTCTGCCCAGCCCATTGAATCCCCGGAAATGAGAGCGAGAGGAATTATGGGTATGACCACGACAAGATATCAAAGGAAGTGTATGAAATTTCACCTGACTCTTACCCTCCCCCAAGTCCAGTGTGACTGGTCAGCCATTGGTGTAAACTGGGATGGGTCTCTGCTGCAAAAACTTAGACCCACTCCACCAACGCCCTACACCCCCCTCCATCTGTCTGTCTGTCTGTCTGTCCGTCCAACCCCCCCCTCCCTGTCTCTCTGTCCTACAGCATTACCCACTGGCTCTCTTACCACTGCATTCCTGCATTTCATTTCAATAAACCTGCTCTCTCCGTGTCCCTTGTTCTGTGGTTCAGACTCTCATAAACAGTGTGGCCTTGAGGCCTGGCTGAGGGCGGGGGGGGGGGGGGGGGGGGGGGGGGGGGGGGGGTCAGACAGAGGGTAGTGAAGGGGGAGGGGAGGATTTGAATACACCAATGACAAACATTCCTCAAACAAAAGCAAACAGGTCAGGAGAGTGAGGGGTGGAGCGAGATAGAGAGAGCAATGGAGGGGGGCAGTTTTTGGAGAAACTGGCTGCTACTTTTGTAGCTACAAGGTATGATTTAGAGAGTGTGGACAAGTAAGGGAGTGCATTACAAAGTCTGTATCATCCAGTCAGTTGAAGCCATCAAACAAATACCCCAAACTGTTTATTCTCTTCACTCACACCGACTTGAAGCTGGATGTTGTGCGCACATTAATTTCACATAAAATAAGGTCAAATAAATAAGGTCAGCCTTCTCCCCCACGGCTCCCTTCCCCCCACTAATCTGCCTATCACTCACACAGAGCACTTGAAGCATTCACGCAGAGATGTGTTACTACACTTGTTAAAGCCTTTAAGGAGGAAAAACTTCTCAACATCTCCATGGTAACATGTCCAAGGTTGTTTTTGACCCAAGTTAAATGGTTGGACCTTGTAGTCCACGTGGCTCTGAGCTGTTACCGTTATCTTAGTGAAACTCGATCGGACGTAAGGCGATATTGATAACATTGTATCCTGCAATTCCTGGTTTCCAAGTAATTATTGTCTTCGTTTTAATGGTAGAATGAAACAGTGTTTCCAACTCTGTTCGCTTGGGAGCGTTTCGGCCTTGTTCGCAAATACAGCAAATGCTTTGTTTCGTTATTTGAGCCCTGAATACCCCCCATCCACCCCAGGATGTGCGCCCGAGTGAAGGGTCTACATACAGACGGCGCTTTTGAGCTGCAACAACTGCGTCATTTCACACTCAAAACTTCAGTCCCTTCGAATTTCAGACTCCATATGCATAACTCAAAATATAACTTACAGTTGTCTGTTTACGTAAAAAAAAAAGCATCAACTTTCTTATTATAATTAAGCATCAATCCCAACAACATCATCATATCTCCCTCTGTGTACCTGCGTGCCTCTACGCCGCGGCTGCATTTTTAACCAAGCAGGCCAGCTTTCAATGCGCTACAGTAACCGGAGATACCTGTTGTGTAGGCAACTCGGCTACGGGTAAATACGAGGAAGCGATATGAAGAAAGACTATCTTAGTGTGTTGCCTCAGGCTTACAAAACCTCAGTCAGAAATTGGGCAGGCTAGTTCCAATATTTCCATTAGAGAGCGATAACAGACTACAGAGGACGCAATGCCCCAAAACAATACATTCAATTATAAACATGAACACTGACAACACCCTGTTGCTTTCCTACATGCGTGGCCGTTCTCTCTTCTCCATTCATTGCCATGTAAAAAAAGGAGCAAACAGAAAGACCAGAGGACGCGTTGAGAGAGACTGGGCAACACGGCTACACCTGCTGCCACCTTCGGGAAAAATACCTTTCATGGCCACACCTTACATGTGAAAATGGCGTACACCGAAACCAGACGGGATTGTTTTTTCCACATAAACTCAGTCTATGCGATACGCAAACGTCCCCTGCTCAAAAACATACGAAGGGCGAGCGATTTTTATACGACCGAAAAATAAGTGGGAATAATATCTAATATTGGCAGCAACAAAAATAAATAAAAAAGATAATAAATAAATTGAACCGATACTGACGCGTCATGACTACTTCTGTACAGTCCTCAACCGAAACCAAAAGTCAAACTTCAAAGACAATACTTTAATATAATAATATATATCATATAATTTTTATATACTAGTATATTCTGCGTTTTACATTGTCGTAATAGACTTACATTGGAGGAAGACAGAGCTGAAGAGTCCTATCAAGGAGCAGAAACGAAGGTCCCAGACCATGGTGCCCTCAGTCCGCTTGTTGAACACAATTCAGAATCACTGATATTTTTGTAGAAAATGTTCTTATTGTATAGAAACGAACGTCTTCGGGCAAAGTATAAAACACTTCAACGCTGCGTAAAGCGTTATTGACGTCCCACCTTCTCAATGGTAAATTTCAAAAGAAAAACGCACTTTGAAGAAAATAAAGCAGCGCCGCTCCTCAAACGGTCCCGACCCTCAGGTTGGGGAGAAGGGTGCTCAGGTGAACCACTCGCCGGTAATATAACCCACTCAGGAGAGGAGAGAGTGCGCAGCCTGCCCGTCTTCTGCCGTGATAGCGCTCTGCCGAAACTCCCGCACACGCACAGCTACTGGGTGATCTCACGTGATGTCACGTCCACGTCACTTAGAAATCACCTAAAACCCAATCCAGTAATAATAATAATACACGGCTTCCGGAAACGTTACAGTAAAATAACGACCAAAAAAGAGTCGATAAACGTCCTTCACATACTTTAGATGAACATTGGGGTATCTATGAGAAATGTGCTAATGAAATTTAAGGGAGAGTTTATTAACCTGAATCTCTCAGGTTACACCTGACGCGCTTTGGTAAATTCTAGCCTACAGGTCGTCAAGTAGCCTATTGATCGAATACCCACGATAATAATCGGACTATGGATCATTTACTATACCATATATAGGGTATCATAACATGTTCAGTCAAGTCTTTACAACCAGAAAATATTTGACTTTAACATACCTCATTCAGCATAGCATTTTATCAGACATACATTTGCCGTTGCTGATAGGCCAACATTTGTAATAAATAGTGTGAGGAATTTAATTTTAATGAAGTCGACGTATAACACCGATGTGATACAGAAATCACAACGAATGCTTGTCCGAAACTTGTTTTTATTAACCATTTTGTTACAGTGCCTTCATTCTAGTTTTTGTTTGGAAACACAACTCTGTTAAGTGTTCGACAGGTATACAGTCGCAATAATGAACCACAACAGTTTTCTGAGCGCAACGAAAGCAGTAGCGAGATTTGTAAATTGCGCATACAGAGGCAACACTGCCCCCACCCGCTGCAGCTGCGCACTACCCCGCACCGACGGAGCCGCCGGACACCGTTTCAACTTCACGGCCATTGACAACCTGCTCTTTTTTTATTGTTCACCCGTGAACAATTTATCGAATAAATACTTGTAAAGATCAACAAATACCGACTGATTCTCCAAAGGGCCGGTGTACGTTTATAGTTGCGCAGTGAACAGGCGCTCTAAAGCGGCTTTATGTTGTGTAAATGATCGTCTGCGTCCTTCACAGCGGTGAGTTCACGGCCCAAGAGTGTCCAGTCTCGGCGAATACAGCTTCCTTGTTTTGTAACGCGGTGTGCTGCAACTTGAAATAGGTATATTTCGTCATCTATGTTTAGCTCCCACGAGGAAAGGGAAGCCGCCCTGTTTCCACCTCGAAGTCTCAGCTAGTGCTAGTTTGCTGGGTTGCGGATGGGAGAGAGGAACAGAGAAACCCTGATGTAGATGATCGGCGGTCTCTGTCTGCCGCCGTTCACACACACACACACTGGCATTCAGTCGCACATCTTCAGCGGCGGCTGGGCAGTTACTTTGCAGGCTCTGACATTTTCTCCCAAATCATTATTCTCCTATCTGTCTTTCTCCCTCGCACCTATATCTACCTCTCCTGTTCTTTCATCTTCTAGCAGGCCCCTCCCCGCCCTCGTGAGCTCAGAGGTAATTAGGAGCTGATGAGGCGCGGGTGCTCTGTAGGTTTAATAACTACAGCTTTAATTAAAGAGTTTAATGGGGAAGTAAGGACATTTAGCCCAGACACTAGAGACCAGTTACGATATAGGCCCTTAAATCCTCACTCATGCTTGTTATCCCTCACACACACACACACACACACACACACACACACACACACACACACACACACACACACTCCACATGCCTGTACATAGAAGGCCAGTCCTACAGCACAACAGAGTCTTGTGATGTAGCTGGAAAATCTTGTGCAGAGTTTATTTGTATTCTGTGAGACCAGTTTGAGACCATGATCTTCAGCAGAATGTAATTTAAAGGGCCAATGGATGGATGTATATGGATGTGTGTATGTACTTTATCAATCCTTCACATTACTCATGGTATTTTCCTGCATGAGTGTGTAAGCTGTCAGCCTTATCTGCACGGATGTCAGTGTTTCTCCAAGCGAAACACACACACACACGCACGCGAGAGAGAGAGTTGAGCTCTTCTTCTGTATTGTCCAGTAAACATTGTACTTGGCTCTCTTTGTGAAGACGCCATAATTAGACCTGATTAGCATGTGGACTTATTCTCTTTTTTTTGCACTAGTTTGCATTTGTGAGTTTCTCATCCTTCTGTCGACAGCAGACCGAGGTATGCAGTGCTATTTTTATCTTTCGAGAAAAATAAACTGGTTGAAAATATCTCGTCATATGGTGTTACTAATATAATAATATGTACATATAATTTAGACAACAAGAAATGTTTACAAACACTATTTACATTGAGATTTCTACATTGTTACAAATTGGCTACTCTAGTTTTCATAGCACAGATATTCATATTCATATTGGGAGATTTGGAGCACAGATGAGTGATGAATTTGTTAAAGCACACATTTATGATCCATTCTGCAGGGGTCATCAGCACATCCACATTTTCTCTGTGCTCTGTTTTCAAACAAACCTGGCGTGGACAGTTAGCCCATAATTACCTGTCAAAAGTGCATTTGGAGATGGAGCTCAGTAAAGACGTGAACTGGTGTGAGGTCCCCTATGATGGGATTCAAAACCTCTCTGATAAAGTCTAAGTATAGACAATCTGCACCAATCTGTACCTGAAGCCAATATATTGCTTTTATGCTTTGTTTTGAAAAAAATCTGGACAAGGTTAGTATAAATCTAATTTCATACTTCACTGGTATTTACTGTAAGAAGGAATAAGAAGAAACAGCTTCATTAAAACCACAGTGTCCAGACAGGTCCCTTGTTTCACTGGCTTTTAGTTCCATTCTTGTATATATGATCTGTTTTGAATTTTCCTGTCTTGTTTCATTTGTTGAAAAATCAGGGCTGTGTGTGATTCACTTTAGACCTGTAGGACATGGACCCACCCTATTGGAGTACAGGCTCATTCATAGACGTGATCTACATTCCAGGTTCAGAAAGTAAAACTCCTTCCCAGGATTTTACTCAAGCTTGCTAGATTTTCGAATTGGTGCAAGCCAGGTAAAATTAGTGGAATCGACACAATCCAGGAAGCCTGAGCAAAATCGTGGTGAGGACTTTTACTTTGTGAACCTGGAATGTCCACCTCTGTTAAAACTACATCTGGCAATAACAGACATGTTACAAATAGGTCCTCTCACAGGCAGTGACTGGGCGGATGTGGTGATAGGGCAGGAGGGAACAGCCGTTACCCTGCCCTGCTCCCGGCCTCCACCCGCCCAATGGGATTCATGGATGATGATGTCAGACGGGGAGAGTCACTGGACCGTGCTGCTGTCGGCCAACGCTAGCGGGGGGGCAGAGGAAAGGCCCTCACGGAAGCTCACCCAGCTGGGCGGTAGGATGTTCGAGATAGGGCAGGACGCATCACTGCGGTTCATCGTCACGGCTACAGGCGGGGGACGATATTCGTGTTCAACGCGCGTCGACGGCAGGAAGTCAGAAGCGAGGATCATTCTTCTGGCTCTTGTGAAATGTTGAGTGATGGTTCCTCTACCCGCTGGTCCCTCTATCCTCTTTCACTGTTCTTCTGATGTTCAGTCTGAGGAGTGGTGGTGAATGCCGTTGGTGTGCTGTGAAAACCCTGTATCAAATACAGGCAGAAGCCCTTCAACATCAGAGGATGTCTCCAAATTCTCTTTCTCACTCTTATTCCATTTCATCTTCTACTCTAGTTTCTCTTTTACCGTCTCTGCTTCTATCCATACATTCTCAGGTCAGCATGCTTTGTTGGTCTTCACAAGCAAAGGGTATGAGAATTGGAGAGGAATATGAATCTAAACAATGGAAAACATAATTTACAAAATTATTAGTTTTAATAATCTTAAATGCACCAGACTGATGAGCAATGAAAGAATGGCGCCCTCCCTCATACACTGATGCTTTACTGGTTGTGACAAGATGCCACAAATCTTACTGCCTGCATGATCAGACCGCTCTTCTCTTCACACATCAGCCAGTTTATCTTCATTACTAAAGTCTGAAAGGCTCTCTCTCTCTCTTCCCATCTCTCCTTACCCTCTCTCTCTCTCCTGCTCACTCCCTATTTTGCCCTTTTTCTCTCCCTCCCTGCCTCTCTCGTTATTCTTCTCCCACTCTTTCTTGATCTTTCATTCTCTCTCTCTCTCTCTCTCTCTCTCTCTCTCTCTCTCTCTCTCTCTCTCTCTCTCTCTCTCTCTCTCAGTGACTATAACTCCATTTCCCACCATAAACATGGACAGCAACGTGCGTCTGGAAGCCAGAGTCTCTCCCCCCTACGTCGTCGGAGGGGGGGCGTGGTATTCACCGATGGGTGTCCGTTTGCTCGCCAACACATCCTCCGTGGGCACCGTGCTGACCAAGCTGCCCCGTGTCACCGCCGACGACAGCGGCCTCTACACATGCAGCATCCGGGTTCGTGGGCGGAGTCAACAACGTATCTACAACTACACTCTGGCCGTCGCCGTGGACGGTGAGGGGCTGTGATTGGCTGATTAGATAACTGATTACTGGACTTAAGCAGCAGGGAAACAGAAGTGAGACCATCGTTCCTTTCCTGCAGAACTGCTGGGATTTGTTTGGCCAGTAATAATAACTCGTGCCCAATAACAAGCTGATATATTTTGACGGATCACAATAACTTGTAATAAACATATATGGTATTCACTGCATAAACAACACGTAACCTAAGTGAATTTATACATATGTAACCTTCTAATGGCAAAAGATGTTGGGCTGACAGCTTGACAACATAATCAGGCATAATGAGGTTATCTGTTTACGTTTTGGGCAGGGACAAAAGGGATTATCTTTCTTGCTGAATGTAATCCACTATAATTATGGGATTATGTTTCAGTAACCCACTATTAATGTACCTCATTACAAAACCCAGCCCTTTGTGGGCTGTCATTTATGTTATTAAATATAGTTTGCGAGGTAAATTCAGCAAATACCATTTGTTGAGCTACTGGTTGTAAGGAAAGGTGGTTTCTAAATGTTTTAATATAATATTGTATATTAAACAAGATGAACAAACAAACCCATAATGTTAATTGTCATGGTCTCTTTTTCTGTTTTTTCTTCCTCAGTGAGGCACGTGGCAGCATTACCAAGTATTAAATATGGTGAGACTCTCTGCTTGTAGAATATTAAAAATGTTGAGACACTCTGCTTGTAGAATATTAAAAATGTTGAGACACTCTGCTTGTAGAGTATTAAATATGCTGAGACTCTGCTTGTAGAGTATTAAATATGGTGAGACACTGCTTGTAGAGTATTAAATATGGTGAAACTCTCTGCTTGTAGACTTTTAAATATGGTGAGACTCTCTGCTTGTAGAGTATTAAATATGGTGAGACACTGCTTGTAGTAGGGATGCAAATGATTAATCGACTTTCGATTAATTGTCGATCAAGAGGTTAGTCGATCAAAATGTATTAATCACGATTAATCGTTAGAGCGCGCTACTGTAGTAACTTGAACAGAGCGTAAGAACGAGAAGTGAACACGTGTCGCGAAAGACCAGAGTGGAAAACAAAATGAAGCGGGCGAAAAGACGTGCGGTGTGGGACCACTTTGAAGCGGGTTCGGGAAACAAGACAGAAACTGCGTAATCCAGAAAATCCCGAGGAGGGAAACTTTATTTTCCACGCAACTCAAACAATAGCACCGTTCTCTCTCCGCTCCCCCAGTGTCACTTAAAGGGCCAAGTGCCTGTCTGTTAGGGAATTCGCTGCGAGGAGTAGTAGTCGCTACAATTTCAACATTGTTAATTTAGGCAAAGAAGTCAAATATTCTCTGTGTAATGCGGTATTGAAGTACAACAGTTCCACTAGCTCACTCAATTATCATTTGAACACCGTGCAGCTGTCCTGCATATCACCACTGCACCTGGTCAACCTAAAATCACAGCTACACTGGGAAGGCGTTTTCGAAGCTCGCTACGAAAAAAGAAGAGTGAGCTAAAAACAAAGCTAGCTACTGCTACTGCTGTAGCCCTTACAACAGATTGTTGGACGGCTCTAACAACAGAAAGTTACATTACCGTGACGTGCCACTACACTGACGAGAACTGGCAGCTAAAATCTGCAGTGCTGATTACGACGAACACGTCGGATAGACACACCGCTGACAATTTAGCTGACAAGCTCAATGATGTTGTGGAGACTTGGGCACTCTCCGGTCGTGTTACAGCATGTGTTCACTACAACGCTAGAAACATTGTCCAAGCATAGGCTCAATAATATTCTGTTTGGCTCTCTATTTAATTTCTTCTTTTTTTTGTCTAATGTCTAATGTTTCAAATGCAAGAACGGAGCCAGTCCTTAATTTATTCCTTTTTAAATGAAAGAATGTATTTTGTTATACCATAAAAATTTCCTAATGCATAATTACTTGAGCAATATATCATATAATACAATATAATTATCATAATATAATATATACTTTTTGAACAAAGTGAACCATTTAGCTGATATTTTTAAAGGCCCTATTGAAACACTGAAATTCAGGTGAAAAACGCCGCTTATCGATTAATCGAAAGTCGATCGATAAGATCAATCAACTAACGATTAATGAATTAATCGATAATTTGCATCCCTAGCTTGTAGAGTATTAAATATGGTGAGACTGCTTGTAGAATATTAAATATGGTGAGAGACTCTGCTTGTATTAAATATGGTGAGACTCTCTGCTTGTAAAGTATTAAATATGGTGAGACTCTCTGCTTGTAGAATATAAAAAATGTTGAGACATTCTGCTTATAGAGTATTAAATATGGTGGGACTCTGCTTGTAGAGTATTAAATATGGTGAGACTCTTTGCTTGTAGAGTATTAAATATGGCCAGACTCTCTGCTTGTAGAGTATTAAATATGGTGAAACTCATTCCTCAGACAACTTTAACAGACCTCAGAATCAGCCTGAGATGAAGTCTGATATATCCATCATTCATACACAAATACACACACACACACACACACACACACACACACACACACACACACACACAGTCCCCGCCACCCTAGAGCAGAGTGTTGTAGCTGGGTGGAGTATTTTTGACAAACCTAAGGAATGCAATACACATTGTCTCATCCTCTGCCTCATTCATTTTGCTTTCACACCACTGTCTGCACAACAATGGCACATAATTGACTAGCAGCCCTGCGTCTCATTGTGAGGACCGAGCTGGACACGGAGACGTGGCAACTGTGTCCCTATTCGTCCTCGCCAACCACCCTGCGTCTCTCCACCCCCTTCTCCCTCTCGCCCCATTATTCTTCCCTAACTCTGCTCTCCTTCCTTCTGGTTCTCTGCCTTGCCTTCAATCCCCTTTTCGGACTCCCACCTTTCTCCTCTAACCCATTATCCTTCTTTCTCCTCTTCCTCAGGTCCCATGCACAGCGTGGCGGTTCTCTCCGAGTCTCCCGTCTCCCTCCCATGTCCCCCTGTCCTCGGTGACTACACGCGGCTCTACTGGTGGCGTCCAGACGCCTCACAGAACGTTCAGCCAGAGCTGGTCTACTTCTTGGACCACTGGAGGAACCGCAAGAAGCAGACCCAGCCCCACCTCCAGCTGCAGCGCTCTGCCTTCCCAGGGCACGCTGGGAACACCTCCTTCATCCTGAAGCCGGCAGCGCTCGCAGACGCAGGCCGCTATCAGTGCGAGGTCTTCCTGGACGACGAGGCGTTCGGGCAGGTCACCACTCTGACCGTTTTACGTGGTAACGACCGCAGGCGTGGCACCAACATGTGCGTCCAGGCGGTGGAAATGTCATGTGAAGTTTCCCATGAGGGAAAATGTCATGTGACTTAACATTCACAACACATTAGGTAGCAGGTCACACCCACCTCTGTGAAGCGCACACGTGCACACGTACATACACTCACAGACTTACACTTTAGTGTTGTTTTTATTCCGTACTTAGTCAGTGGAATTACACAGGTCAGCCAGTGTGCCTCTGATTTCCGTCTCTCACCCTCTCAGTCAGCCTGTCTTACTCTCTCTGTGAACCTGTCTCTCTCTCTCATACATTCTCCACTTCCATTTTTTCATCTTTCATCATGTCTTTGCTTTTCAAAACACCCCTTCTTCACTAGTATTATAATATAAAGGCTTTCAGTAGGCCTCATTACACATCTCATTACATTACATTGATATCTCCCTCTGTGTACCTGCTGCCAGTCGCCGTTGCCGACACTGGTGGCATTAGCATTGCCGTGGCAACCAGTGGGCACAATTTAGGCCAGTATTGATTCTGTTTTGAGCATGAGGTGACATGTTGTATCTGTTTTAGACCTCCTGGGCCTGCTCCCTGTCCACCTTATGAATCATTTTAACCCTTTTAACCATTTAACCCCTCTCCACAACTTCAACCCCCACCCTTATGGTTGGCTACCATATATATATATATATCTCCCTTTCTCTCTCTCTCTCTCTCTCTCTCTCTCTCTCTCTCTCTCTCTCTCTCTCTCTATCTCTCTCTCTCAGGCTACAGCAGTCTCTCCTCTTCCTCTTTGAATCTGCGCTGTGATTACGCCGAGCGCTCTCAGGTGGCATCGGTGGGCTGGTCACACAAGCAGAGACCCGGCCTCCACCTGATGCAAAAAGCCATCATCGGCCGGGTGACCGTCACAGTGGCCCTCCCCGTCACCCCCGACACTGCCGGCCAGTACATTTGCACGTTGCACCTGAAAAGCGGTCGGGTCATCTCGTACCTGCACTCACTCACGCTGCCATCTACAGGTAAGAGGCGTTACCACTCCACCCACTCTGCAAGCCCACCCCCCCCCCCCCCCTCCTCTCTGCAGACTTTCTACCCAGGCTCCTCTTGGCTTGTTTGCTGTGTCATGGAGCCTTACAAAAATACTTTCGTCCCACTGCTTATACGCTCTTGATATTTGTTATTGGATGTAGAACGTATTAATCTAAATGTGCAGTAAAGCCCAATGCAGTATTACTACGAATGACTCATACAGGGTATATACTTCTATCCAGCACACTTTGTTGGACACTGTGAACATGCCACACTACACACCTCAGGTACTGATAGAGAGAGACAGAGGGGGAGAAGTGGTGAACGTGGACCCGCTGTGCCTTGAGTTATTACATCATTACATTACATCTTAATTGTTGCAGCAGATCAATCTGTGGGATTCCGAAGGTCGGACGGTCAAACCGTTCTGAACCCATTCCTGGTGCCCCGCTCCGTTAGTCACAACCACTCTGTTTTAATTAAGGCCCAGTGCGGTGTTCACAGCAGAACTGCACCTAAGAAACAGAATCCATGAGTAATAGCTCTTTCCAACAGAGACCTTTTCCCTCGTGTCTGAAAGCAGTCGCCAACAATTACATTTAATTTCACCAGATGCTTGTGACGGGTTAAGCGGTATTTTATCAGGACTGAGGCAGGAGATTGATTATTACAGAAACGCGTTTAATACTAATGTTGCAACTGTTTTGAATAGACGACATCGCATGCAAACCGGTATCTGGGTTTATCGCCGCATCAGGGATGCTGTGGGCAAATTTGAATGCCTCGCGCGTTACAACATTACGTAATGTCACAGACACCACCCCCCCCCCCCCCCAACGGAATATCTCGGTACCGTCTCTGCTTTTCAAGCTTTTTCTTGTTTGTTTGGTTTATGTTCTTTTTAGAAAGATCAACTAATTGCAGTTTCAGTTGAAACAGAGTGAGCTAATCTCGGTTTCTCTTCTGACTTCAATAAAGAGCGACCTTGCTGTGCGTCTGGCAACGTGAGCGGCGACTCTGCAGGCTCTTTGCTGACACCTGCCGGTGAGTTCGTCCTCTACACCGCCGAGCACAGGAACGCTTACGACGTTTCCCATTACCCCCTTCCACTTCTCCCCATCTTTCTTCCAGAGGGCAACAGCGTGTCGGAGCCGTCCGTTCTTCTCCCCTCGCTCTCTCTTCTGCTCTTTCTGCTGCCCGTCTCTGCTGTGGCCGTGGGATTGTTGCTATGGAGACGGGGACGTTGCACCCTCAGTCGGAGTGAGTCCTGCCATGAGCTCACCCCTCCGCCGTCTGTCAGACATTGATCCGGATCACACTGACACGTATGAAGACCACGATGTGAACAACAGTAATTCATTGCCCTCTGCGTGTGTGTGTGTGTGTGTGTGTGTGTGTGTGTGTGTGTGTGTGTGTGTGTGTGTGTGTGTGTGTGTGTGTGTGTGTGTGTGTGTTTACTTGTCTGTGTAGATGCTGAACACACTCTGTCTCATTACTCTGGTGAAGTGGAGAACATTTATGAAAATCCTGAGGATCTGAGACAGGTGATTGGAGTGTTTTTCGGTCTCTCCTACACACACAGACACACACACACACACACACACACACACACACACACACACACACACACACACACACACACACACACACTCACTTTAACTGATTTTTTTCCACTTTTCCACTAGCAGTCAACTCCACAAGCCACAGTGTATATGGTGAGCCAAAAACTATGTGTCTATGTGTGTGTGTGTGTGTGTGTGTGTGTGTGTGTGTGTGTGTATGCAAACCCTTTCTTTACTGTCAGTCTTACATTAGCGATATTAAGAAATGAAGTTCTGGTCCCTGCCAAACCATCCATCTGAAATCCTCTTGTCCACCCTTCGTCCATCTTCATCCTTCATCCATCTTCATCCGTTCACAACCGTCCTCTCCTCTCCACTCCCACAGGCCCTGAAGCCCACAGACCAGATGGATGTGTACAGGGAATTAGACAGGTGAGAGATGATTGGCTGCAGGTCACAGGACGAGCATGACCTTCGACCTGTCACTGTTCCTCTTCAGTCCTCTAATGACCTATTCATCATTTCACTCTCTGACATGTCCTTCTGCCTCTCTTAATCTGTGTGTGTGTGTGTGTGTGTGTGTGTGTGTGTGTGTGTGTGTGTGTGTGTGTGTGTGTGTGTGTGTGTGTGTGCTTTTTCATTTCAGATATGACAAGTGCTGTGATTAAGTTTTTCTGAATTTAAAGTTTTTCTGAATTTCTGAAATCATTTATAGTCTGCAGCCTATTATGTCTATGAATGATTACTGTATATAATGTGATTATTGATGACAACAGCAAGCATTGATTAAATTGTAAGGAATCGTGATTCTGGGATTCTGTCTTTAGTCCCACCTGAGTGTCTCACATGGGTTTGTTTTATTCTCATTCATCGACCTCATAAATGACAACGAACCACATTGTCAGCACCTGCAGTTCAACTGGGCCTCTCTTCCACACACTTGACAGTCTAGTGTCCCAGTGCACACCCTCTAGATGATTGACATCCCCCAGCCAAAGGGCAAGCAGGGACAGAAAACTGCCCATCAGCCCTAAAGAAATGCCTGACAGGTAGCAGTTCACACACACACACACACACACACACACACACACACACACACACACACACACACACACACACACACACACACACACACACACAATCCAAATGTGGCATGAATCTGCCATATTCTGCCATAGCATGAAGTCCTGTACAGGAAAAAAAAACCTCTTGGGACCTTGTAGCTCACAACTAAAGAAGCCATTTGGAACTGAAAAAGTGGTCCCTGGGAGAGGAGCAGAGACACTGTAATGAAGGTGTTTGGGAGCAGGAGAGAACAGGAGGGTGAGTGGCGAAAACTGCTCTGCTAAGACCATGGAGCCCTGCCTTGGACACACACACACCGACCCCCCGCAGGAACCCACCCATGCGCTGAGCAGAGTGTCTATGCGAATGTGAAGGCCATTAAACACACACTGTAATATGCCTCATTGAAGACTGCACAGTCATGGTTTAATGCTTGTTATGAAACCAGTTGGCAATAGGTTTTGTCTTTTGACATAAAGCTGGCGGATGGTAAAATAATGCTTCATGTTTACAGTGGACTGTTGTTTTCTTACTACTACATTCACTTCTTCAAAGCCCTTCACACAGTGTGCATTTAAACACTCAGCACATCTGTTCACCTCTGGTGCAAAATGCACTTCAACCACAACAATTTATACTTCATCCCAAAGTGACTCATGTTGCCATTGCTGTAACATTTGCTTCCTCCCACAAGACTGCTTCAGAACTCAATGTACAATGAACATCAACACCTAACACTGATGCATTAAATACAGACCCTAGGGTTTTCACTTTCACTTCTTTTCCTTCTATTTTTGCATTCACAAATATTTCAAGTCTGAAGAGAAACTTTGGGTCTGTCAGCTTATACTTCACAATACATCAGGTCTGCATTACAGAATATTTACAGTAAATTATTTACTTATTACAGAAGTCTGAATTTATAGTTCAAATATAGTTCTATAGTTATAGATCTAATTCCAGGCTGAGTAGTCCCAGTCCCTTTAATGCAGATGGTGAGCCTCAGGTAGGAGTTGGCATCAGCACGTCCTCTTGCAGCAATGGCACATCCAACCACGGCATCGGAACATCCACTGGGAAGCCAGACCATGTCCTAGGTGCTGTATGGAATTGTCTTTAGTAGAAGCATGCAACAAAGATATAAAATACAGGTTGAGAATGTGAACATCAATTTAGACAACCATCGATTTAAACAGACATACATAGCTCAAGTGCCAGTGATTAGCATGTGGCTCTGGCAGGCTTATCTATAGCTTACAGACAGAAACTCCAACAGAATGCTGCAGCCAGAGTCCTAACTAGGGCTAGAAAATTTGATCATATTAATCCTACTCTCTTGGCATTGCACTGCCTCCCGGTTAAATATTGAATTAATTAAAAAAAATCTTCTGTTGACCTATAAGGCGTTAAATGGTCTTGTCCCACAATATCTGAGTGAACTCATTGTAAACCATAACCTATCTCGCCTGCTGCACTCTCAAAATGCAAAATATCTCTTAGTTTCAAAAATTAACAAGACTACAGCCAGAGGCAGAGCTTTCTCCTTTAAAGCTTCTCAGTTATGGAACAGTCTTCCAGCTCCAATCTGACATTCTGACACAGTTCCAGTCTTTAAATTTAGACTAAAGACTCATATATTTAAACAAGCATTCAGTTAATATAAAACATATGAAGGTGTGAACTCAGGGCCCCCCAGTCATTGAACCTTCTGGTAATCTGAAATTTTGATGCTGTTATCCAGCCATGTCTTGGGTTCACTCTAGTTGTAATAATGGAAAGCAGTGGCTCAGTGAGCCCTCAAGACTGTGGTCACCTCCAGGCCCCTCCCCTTAGTTATATCCTGATCTCACCATATAATCAGTGACTGCAGCTCTGATCTAATTAGAAAATCCAGCAAGCTTGAGTTAAATCCTGGGAAGGAGTTTTACTTTCTGAACCTGGAATGTCCACCTCTGCTCTGATCTCAGACACTCCATGTCCAGATGCTCCACCGTTCTCACCAAAGCTAAAGAATGCAATGGCCACTTCAAAGATGGCCCCATTGTATATATGGGTAGGCTGTTAACTGAGATGACAGGTGTTTCAACTGTACCTGTGCTGCAGGAAGAGTGACAGAATCTCTTCAGTGACAACATGTGTATAGTTTTTGCTATGTACATGCATATTTCAGTGAAAGTATAACCATGTGTGTTGTTGGTAACAAGTCAGTTCAAATATATATTTTCCATTTCTCTGTCCAAATGCGACATATCTCCACTGACAGTGATCACAACCATTTTCTGGATTTTGAATTGAAAGGGTGCTGTTTTCAACAAAGTTTTTAAATCTCTGTAAAATGTACAATATAGGCAGTCATGAATTTGGGAGTGGTGGTGATTGAATTGAATTGAAAGTAGTGCAACAGTATAGATAGTTTAAGTCAGACCATTTTGTATGGTGGGTGTGTTAAGTGTTTTGAAAAAGTGGACATGGTATTGAGAAAACGATTGCAAAGAACACAAATCACAACATACCACACAGATTTGTATTTTAAAGCAAATGTTAGCCTTAACTAAAAATATATAGTATTTAGTAAAAAGTATATTGTAAAATTCCTAAACTGGCCCAATAAATGGCCACAACCCTGAGATACTCCTGAGACCAGACATGACCATTGCTGAGCACCTGAGGTTTAATGTCTAGACCTTTGACAAACAGGAGGCTGTTTATTAGGCCTGTTTGGTTTAGTGTCCAAGGAACTGATCAAGAGTCTTGGAAGCCTTCGGGGTCCCTTTCTGATCCTGGGAACCTGTGGCTCCACCATTTGGGGATCCAGGCCAGCATGCACGTCAAGCATAATACTAACAATAAGGATTAGAAATGAGAAGGATTAGCAATAATTATTAGCATCTTATATAGAATTTTATCAAATAAACCAAACATAGCGTGTAAAAATGATTTTCTTTATTTTCTTGCATTGCTCAGTGTCACAGATTTTGTAGTCACCCCCGTCATCTTCTACGTTTGACACACGGGACGAAATTCTGATTCGCGAAGAGCGAAGCCGCGTGGGCTTCCGTAGCGATCAACCAGGGAAGGATGGCCGGCTTGGTATGGCTTCGTTGCTTTCTTGGGCCCAATCTACACAGAATTCACCGTCTACCGGACCAGCCCCGACCCGAGGGCAGAGCGGCGAGGCGGGTATGGATTCCTGTTTTTCACTACAGTCCTCAAACATGAACAGGGCGTCATGTTAAAGAGTTTACGGAAGTGTAGCTATGATTTTATCTTGACACTATGCGGGTTAGCTTGTTATCGTTAGCTAGCTAGCGTTTGTTTTAGACCTTGGTGAAACAAGCTTGCTGTAGCTAACTAACTGTATCAGTATTTTTGTTTCGACGTTAAGATAATTGTGTAGCTAATGTGTCCAACACGAAGCCCGATAGACAAGTAAACCGTCAACACCCCTAGTTAGGTGATGTCTGGTCATCATGTCATTCATAATCTGCTACTGCTGTTGCATTCTCCTTTGCAGGGTTGGGATTACCAACCTAGAAGTCTGGAAAGACACACAGACAGTATCATTGGTTGGGTATGTTAGCACCTAGTGGATCTTCCATTACACCACATTGTTCGACTTGAATATAATGTTTCACACTTCATGAGGAGAAATGATTTACATTTAGAGTACCATTGTTGTGATCTGCATCAGGGGTATTCAAATCACAGTCTTGAGGGACAGGTGCTAGAGATCTTCCTCGTTCCTTTATCCAGGAGTCAGGTGTGATGACACAGTGGCCAACCAGTTATAGGACTAATTAATTAAAGTACGGAAGATTACAAAATCCTGGACTGTATTTGGATTTGAGGTCCAGATTTGAATACACTGTTGGGGCACTGTTTCTCACTCTTAGGTCTGGAGCATTAACAGTTACCCATTTAACATATCTGCTCCAACCTGGCTGGTTGGACTCGGAAATACCTTGATGGAGTTGAATGGGATATTTTAGATCAGAAGTCCAACATCAGTCCATGTTGCTGGATGTCTGGTGCTGGTTTTGAGAAGCCCTCCTCTAGCTGCCTAGGAAGTGTTGAATTGGTGCATTTGTGCGGAGACGTGTGTGCTGTCCTGGGGGAGTCACCACAACCCCTTCCTACTGCTCCTCCCCCAACAGGCTTTGGCGCTGTGGTCCCTGTCCTACTACAGTTCGCCTCTCATTCTCTGCTATCTCTACAGGAAAGGTGAATGCATGACTGATCGTACATACACACACATCGCTGACATTCTCACTCCAGTTCTTAGGAAGCCCCTGCAAATCCACGTTTTTGTTCCGCCTCCTTCCTCCCGCGGCGGTTAATCAAGGGTTGTAGACTCCTGATTGCCGCCGGGTGGCAGGAAGGGTCTGTAAATGGCTGCTGTGTCTCCCTATAGGAACTTGATTATAATGGTAGCCCAATCAGGTTTAATCATGCCAGATGAGTCATGCTTTAATAGCATTGCAGCACGAGCCTTCTGCTCCATCAACACTGCCGATGTGTGGTGGTTCGTGCGTAGCTGATGTCAGGTGTACAACAGGCTCCTGTGTCTCATGCTGTGGAGAGTGAGACTGAACTCTGGTTGAATGGCTAGTGTAAAATTGCCAACTAACTGCTGTAGGACTACATAAGGTATGCAATTGTTAAGACACGGAGAATGTTTAGAGAGCAAAATGCAATGTAGTAATAGCTGCTTGAGACTGACATAGAAGAGGTATCTGGAGATTTATTTTGTTGGACTTGAAATGGAATGTCAATTTTACTGTCTGGTCTATTTTCATTGAACTAATTGAATTCACTGCAATTCTGAATGTTAATGAAGTTTTTAATTGCCATATTTGTAGTACCTCTTTTTGACCTTGCAGTACAGGGAAATGTTATTTTTCCTGAAATGTTTTCTTTCAAGCCTTTCTGAAGGAACAAACAGAAGCAGACATTCATGTTCCATTCGGGGGCCTGATGGAGCTGAGCTGCCTCACACAAAGGGATCCAGCTCGGCCGTTTTCTAAAGGGATTTTGGGTAATAACATGTTCTCCCGTAGGGTATATCTGCAGCAGTAAGCTGGTTCCACTTAGCCAGTACGTTGGCACAGCGCTCGTCTGTTTGCTGGGCGTGGCGTGTTTGAGAGGTGAGTTCTTCACCTACACTGGAATATCTCAACTTCTCACAACCAGTTTTATAATGCGCTGTAACAATCAGCATATTTCTAATATTTCTTTCAGAAAGATAAAGATGCATTACTGTGCCATCTGATAGCCCACTGTAGCAATTTATTAGACTTCTTGGCCTGAAATATTTATGTCCTCTTTCTAAAGCCACGTGGCTACATGGGACAGGCTGGCGCTGTAGTTACTGTGTGTGTGTGTGTGTGTGTGTGTGTGTGTGTGTTTACGGGGGCGCCCCTAGGCTGGGGTCGCTGGAGAAACTCTGAGTATCTTCAGTTCATCACAATTCTGGAGGAGACCAGGAAAAACCGCAACCCTAGCAACAAGGTGAATCATGGCAGGACAGTTCCATTGAGAGCAGATTGAAGGTGCTTGTGTAATTATGGCACCAGTGTTGACTTTTGCCCCCCCCCCCCCCCCCCCCCCCCCCCCCAAACCCCATTTAGAAAAAACTTGCCAGCTATGACTTCGACTTCTCACACTGGCCAGTAGACTTTTGCTGGAAAGAAGTCAGCAATCCGTAAGTTGTCTGTGTGTGTCTCTGTGTGTGTGTGTGTCTCTGTGCGTCCTTGTCTGTGTCTGGTCGTAAAGGACTAGTTCAAACCTGGCTGCATTATTCATGTGCAGTTGTTGTATTGACAGGAAGTTGTCAAAGGCGGGCGTGTCCCTGCTGAAGCCCGAGCCCAAGCACAGAGGGTCAGCGGACAGCCTGCTCAGTTCAGTGCGAACACTACCATGCCATGTTATCAGGTAACACACACACACTCGCTTGAGTACACATTAACATGTCTTTATTAGTCAATACTCTCAGTTTTACTAGCAATGTAACACCAAAGGACAGTATTCTTTTAATGTCATGCACCTGCGTAGACAGTTACAGTAAAGTAAAATGGCTGAAGAAGCCTTGTGTGTTGAGGCGCTCCCTGGTGTGTGTGTGTGTGTGTGTGTTGCAGCTACCTCATCGCACACTCGTTCGGCCGGAGGATGCTGTATCCGGGCTCTGTAGGTCTGCTGCAAAAGGCCATGAGACCCATGCTGCTGCAAGGCCAGGCCAGGCTCATCGAGGAGGTAGGTAGGCCTGTAGCCCCGCCCCTCCTGCGTGCCGGACAGGTGCCACGCCCCCATCTGACCCCCTCCCCCTCTCCGCCTGCTCTCAGTACGACGGCCAGAGGAACAAGCTCGTGGCGTGCGATGGCAACGAAATCGACACCATGTTCGTGGACCGCCGGGGAAACAGAGGACCAAATGGCAAAACTCTGGTGAGGGGACTGTGTGTGTGTGTGTGTGTGTGTGTGTGAGTGTGTGTGTGTGTGAGAGAAGCTGTATTAAAAAAGACGTGTTTGCACTGCAGGTGATCTGCTGTGAGGGAAATGCTGGCTTCTATGAGGTGGGCTGCATGAACACACCCCTGGATGGTAAGCGTGTGTAAAACTGAACTCAAACCTGAACTCATAGCAGCATATTCCATATTCCTGGTGGTGATGTGAAGCTCCGCCCCTCTTCCAGGTGGCTACTCCGTCCTGGGCTGGAACCATCCAGGTTTCGCAGGCAGCACGGTAAGCAGCACGTTGTCCCGCACGGGCCACAGCACCCAGAGCTCAGGGCCCCGATACAGCTGAGCTCAGTGTAGTGGCCTCCCAAGCTTGACCTGCAATACAGGTCCCTCCACCAACCAGGCTGCAGACCACATTCTGCACTTGATTTAATCATTTAAACAGTGGAATGTGGAATAGCCACTATCATAGTGTCAGTTCAGAGGTAGAGTTGTATAAAAGTATAATATAGTAGAGTAATATGTATAATAATATTGAGAAATTCCAGGTTTTGCATTTGGTACTGAGCTTTTTTTGTGTCCCGAGAACAAATAATGATACATCAGATGTGACATTTATGACCTAGTTCAACACCAGATATATGCGTAGTTCAACTCTAATGAGCCTTTCATGAGCTCAGAGACAAATGAGCAAGTGTGAGGCCAGGAACAGTGATGTCAGATCCTGGATTAATGAAGACATTTACACATCAGCTCCCAACAGTGAGATTTCAGCTTTCATTCTGTCTCCCCCCCCCCCCCCCCCCCACCAGGGCGTGCCGTTCCCGCAGAACGAGGCCAACGCGATGGATGTAGTGATTCAGTTCGCTGTGCACAAGTTGGGCTTTCAGTTGAGCGACATTGTTGTGTATGCCTGGTCCATAGGCGGTTTCACAGGTAAATATCTAGAAACTTGACTAATGACTTCAATCTGGATTTGACTTAAAACATTAATTTGTCTTGATTTTAGTACTATTATTCATATGGTGCCATGAACAATGACTATTGAGTGTCTCATTGTGTGAGGTTGTTTTCTGTCCCCCTGGTTCACCTCCAGCCAGCTGGGCAGTGATGTCATACCCTGAGATCCGAGCAGTGGTTCTAGATGCCTCATTTGATGACCTCTTGCCCTTGGCCCTAAAGGTCATGCCAGACAGTTGGAGTGAGTGATGCTATAGGACCTTTTTTCCCTCAGCTTCCTGAAAGGCATTTGTATATTAGCCTTGCTGGTATAATCTAGCTTGACCAGTTATTCTTGTATGTCTGTGAATGTGTGTTTGAATCTGGGAACAGGACCACTGGTGACCCACACAGTTAGGAAATACATGAACTTAAATAATGCTGAGCAACTTTGCAAGTAAGACTTGGTGCATCATGTATTCCTATAAATATGAACTGAACTCTTGTTAATGGCAATGGCTGTTTTAACCCGGCCACCTGCTCCCACTGACCTTGATCTTTTAAGGTACCAGGGACCAGTTCTGTTGATCAGAAGAACCAAAGATGAAATCATCACAACCACGTGAGCTCTCGTTTACTCTGTTGGACACTTCCCACAAGTGTCGGCACTGATAGCTGAGAATTCGTTTAGTCGAACAGTTTTGAATCCAAATTTTAAAATGCAGCAAAGTTTGTACTGTGTGGTTTTGCTGTGTTCTGACACAGGGAGCCAGAGGACATCATGTCGAATAGGGGAAACAACCTGCTGCTCAGACTGCTTCAGTACAGGTCTGACTTAATTCACTTCCTACCTACAGAAGTAAACCAGTGTTTTTGACTGCCATGTCCTACAGTTGAAAGGCCGGATGAGGCAAATACTAAATCGGCGTCAGTTCTTTCTTTTTTAGATCAATACTATCTCGGATTCGCCTGCTAATTCTGTCCCTGTGCGTCTCAGGTATCCTAAAGTCATGACTGAGGACAGTGTCCGGGCGGTCAGACAGTGGCTCTCAGCTGGTTCGCAGGTGGAAGAAGGTGTGTCCATCGCCCTAAGCATGAGATTGAGAGACTCATTTGAAGCTATTTGTAAATGAAACCCCTTGGTTGTCCCTGTCTCAGCGTCTGTGTACACCAGCTTCGAGGTGGACGGCGACTGGTGTCTGTCTGTGCTCCAGTCCTACCAGGCCGACAGGGAGACGCCGTTCCCCTGGAGTGTGGGTAAGCGCTGCGCTCGCCCCTGCCGTCCGCACCGCCTCTGCTCATAAAGAGAGCAGCAGCACCACTAGACCGAGCCACGGCGGCACAAACGTCCTGCGTGAGCACGGTGCACAAGTATTAACCTGCTGTGGTGTTTCGTTGTCAGGCGAAGACATGACGCTGGAAGGCAGACGGCAGCTTGCTCTCTTCCTGGTGAGGGGGCCGAGCCTTCCTAACGCCGTTACCCTGCTTTACCCGTACTCGCCCTATTTGTTCAGGGCTTCGGTGGTTTGGTACAGTTGATGTTCTGTATCAATAGAGATGTCAGACAGGAGCACACCAGCACCGAATTTTTGATTTAGAGAACACTATATATGGCAGTTTTAAAAGCATTTCTGTCACCTCTTCACATTTGTAGCTTCTGAAGAGATAAAAATGTTCTAGAACCTTTTCCTACTCTTCTGTCCCAGGCCCGGAAGTACATGAGGAATTTTGAGACAACACATTGCACTCCGCTCCCTATATCCGAGTTCCACACCCCCTGGAAGCTGTAGCAACAGCAGGAGGAAAGATGGGGAAGACGAAACAGATGAAGCGAGAGAGAGAGACAACAGCAGAAATCCAGGAGAAGCACAGGAAGTGTTCGGCAGGGACTCGGCGTCGGTCCTGACTGCCGAGAGCGTTTTTGTCAGCCGGTTGTCTGCATGGTTTGGTACATGTCTGGTGTTTTTGTTTGCTTGGTTTAGTTTTAAACTCTGTTTTATGTTTTACTCCAAACCTCCGTGGTAGTGTTTAAGGTTGTTGAGATGGAGGCCGCCTGGTGCAGCTCGGACTGTAATCTGCCGGGACGTTCGTTCTCGCTGGTGGAAAGTTCATTACAGAGGGATTCGTCCCCTTTCTCTCTTCTGTCCATTTTGTGAGCACTCCTATGAAACTGACTTGTACCCTAAAATGATGCCCTGGATGTTATTGTATTAATTGTGCATAATAAAGATGTGAGACTGTTATTAGTCTGAACCTTGGAGAATCCATTTGGTCAAGTAAAAAACATAATAATCATCTCCTGCTGCCTCTGGTATAATTAACTCTGATTAAAGCACACACCTGTAGTTTTAAATGAAAATGATTAAAGGGGCCTACATTGCAATTTGAAGTGCACTTCACCTCAAAATGCTCAGTATAGGTGGTGACAGGTTATTTTTGAAAGGTCTGCAACCATACACATCCTCGAGGATGAGGGTTGGTGATGGCAACAGCGGCTGAACCATAAGACGCTCGTGCTGTGCCGGTGGAACGGGAGTTTAACGCTACAGCCGCAGCCCTCACCACCCACAAAGAAGGACAGGCAAACAGGATATGAACTAATATTGAGATTTAATATGGTTCTCCTTAAGGAGATCTCTTGTGTAGCAGAGATGAATGGCTCAAACGATCAGTGTAAAAAGCTAACGAAGGATGAGGAGAGGCGAGTCGGACGTCACAGCATGCGTGTGAAGTTCTCCATGGCTTCCTTCACCTTCTGGAGTTCTGTCTGGTTCTGCCTCAGCTGGAGGGAGGGAGACCGAATAAGTGCTGTCCAACTCCGCAGAATATCACCATGACAATGATATACATTATGTAATATTCACATTTACTACAACTAATCCGTCATACTCTGTAATCAGTAGGCTGATCAGTGTCATTAATGTAGTGGGAAATGGTGGAGTGTGGGGAGCAGTGTGACGGGTGGTGCAGTGTGACGGGTGGAGCAGTGTAAAGGGTGGAGTGTGGGGAGCGGTGCAGTGTGAAGGGTGGAGCAGTGTGGGGAGCGGTGAAGGGTGGTGCAGTGTGACGGGTGGAGTGTGGGGAGCAGTGTGAAGGGTGGTGCAGTGTGACGGGTGGAGCAGTGTGGTGGGTGGAGCAGGGTGGAGGGTGGGCGGGCACCCCGGCTGCCCTCCTCACCTTCTCGCCGTCCAGCTCCTGCACCTTGGCCGGGACCTTCTCGCGGTAGTCGCTCTTCTCCATCCTCTCCTGCAGCTTCTCCAGCTGCCTCTCCAGGTCACCACTCTTCACCTTCAACTTGGCCAGTTCCTTCTCCACATCGATCAAGCCCTGAAGAGAACACACGGCGAGACGTCTCCTGTAATATCGGTGCTGGGGAGGTGGGGTTATAGGGGCCTCGCTGCTCTTTCTCCATCTAAAGCTCTGGAAGTCTAGCGGCTGAGAGAAACTCTTCCCCTCTGTTTGTTGTGACAACGACAAAGACCAACACTGGCCCAGACATGGAACAGACTGGTGCTGTTACAACAGAGTATCAGCCGTATCTGTCTGTCATGCCAACTTACAAAACATCAGAACAGCCAAATATCTTAATCCACTATCAAAACAAACATCAACTGGTTCTCATCCGGACCTGCAGGGGGCAGACAAGTTTGCAACACCCATTTACTTCCTGTCGGATCTGAGGGATTTCCTGAAAAGCGGCCATCTTTCTCTCAGATTAATATCATGCTGCAGAGGACAAAGGAGCTAAAGTTTGAAACATGAAAGAGAAACCTGGGAGATGACAAATGAAAGAAAACAAGAAAATCCTTCAGTTCACCGGTAAAACGCTACTGGTTATCAACCTGACTGTTTGACTAGCTATCTGTATGGCTAATTGTTTGGCTATCTGTATGGCTAATTGTTTGGCTATCTGTTTGGCTAATTGTTTGGCTAACTGTTTGACTATCTGTTTGGCTAACTGTCTGGCTAACTATCTGCCTAGCTGATACCCTTCGTCGATCGAACTAAATGATCTAAAGAACTCCAATAAAAACAAAAAGGGGGAAAACGCCTTCGAGTTGTTCCTTGCGTGACTGGGCTCTTTCAAGTTGGAGCATAACTGAGGGAAAATCAAAATAAAACACCAAGAAACTTGACAGTTGATAACCAGCGTGGCAACAGAGACGAAGGATCAACGGCCTCCAGTCAACCTTGTCTACGCAAAAAAGCAACTCCCAAGTATGGCGGAAGAGGCCATTGGAAAGTCCATCAAACAGCTGAAGATGGAGAGGACTTCAGCAAAGATGGCCTTCACGAAACAGGCCAACTACCTCACAAGAGGAGTCGAGCATCTAACAAAACCAGAGATACAAAAGGAATACAGGGAACTCTGCTCACTCTCCAGGAAAGTCAACGATGCAAACAATGAGTATGAGCTTGGTCTGCTAGCGGAGGTTGACGAGGAGAAAGGAAAGGTGAAGCTGAACCCCAAAGAACAAGCAGACCTTTCAAAGACCACAGAAGACTGCAGAATTAGACTAGAAGAGGTCAGAACAAGCGTGCAGTCCAGTCTCTGGTCGAGGTACGCTGAAGGGGAGTTGACCTTCGCCATTGAGGAGGCAGAGTCGGCTTGCGAACAAGCTCGTGGAACCCTTGTGGTCCTAGCCAACAAAAATGGATATGAGCACCAGGTGGAAAACGCGAAGCAACTTGTCGCAGATGCAATGGCTGTATTCAAACAGTGGCAAGACTGGATACCCAACGGGGAAAGCGATGACTGGGATGGCAGGACAAAGGGCTTAAGGAAGATGAAGAATAACCTTGAGGCAAAAAAGGCTGAATACCTGATCTTACAGAGAACTGCAGAGGAGGAACGGCATGGAATAACTCTTCAGGCCCAGTCAGCACAGCAGGTAGTCCAGCAGCCTATCTTGAAAATAAAACCTACCAGCCTACCCAGATTCCATGGCTCAAAAAGAGAGTTCTATCAATGGAAAAAGGACTGGGAGAGTCTGCAGAGGCAAGGTGAACATACCGGTTCGGCAGAGGCAAAGAAGATGCAGCTCCTCGACAGTGTTGATGACAAAATCCGCAGAGATCTACGGCTCTCCACCTACAAAACTGCTGAGGATATGTTCAAGGTCCTGGAAAACCGGTTCGGCAATAAAACCACCATCGCCCTGGAGATCATCGAGGATCTGGAGAAGATTCCACCTCTGAAATCCTACCAGCCCAGGAAAATGATTGAATTGATCCAGTCTGTTGAGAAGGCCTTGAACGACCTCACAGAGCTCGGAAACACCGGAGCCGTTAAAAACCCTCTTGTAGTCAAAATGATCGAGAGCAAACTGCCTTACATGATGAAGAGGGATTGGTTAGTCTTCATGGTGAACCCAATAAATGGTGTCACTCCAGACAACCATTTCGACAGCCTCCTGACCTACCTGAAAACTCAGGAAGAAGTTTTGGAGAGGCTTGAGCAACTTGGAGTAGGTGAAAAGCCAGAAAAGAGGCCGGCTGACACCAAAAAGTACGCCTTGACCAAGTCCACAAGCAAAGGGGGATGCATAGTCTGTGGTGATGAGCGGCACACAGAAAAGCTCTACTTCTGCAAGAGGTTCAAAGAACTGAAGCTGAAAGACAAACTGAGTGCTGCAGAGAGACTGAGAGCCTGCACAAAATGTCTGGAGTGTCATGAGGGAGACGATACCACCTGCAAGGATACTTACCTGTGCAGAAAGCTGGGCTGTAGGAGAGATCATCACTACTTCCTGTGCCAGAGAGGAGACCCTAAAAAGGTTGAGACAGAGACATCGAAGCCGAATATGAAGAGGCACCAACTGACAGAAGAGCAACAACAATTTGTCAGAACTGTCCCCTCAAATGGCAGAAAAGTTCAAGAGAGCCTTTACAAATGTCTCTGCGAGATCTCTCTGCACAGATAAACCTGCAGGCATGAAAGTAAGTACAGTTCATGAACTCCCAGTGATCCTCATGCTCCTCGAAGTCACCACCAATGCAGGTCAGAAGATCGGAACTCTGATCGACCTGGCATCCGACACAAATTACATTACCCACCGTGCAGCCAGGAGACTTGATTTGGAGAGTGAGAAAATCACACTAGTCATCCAAGGGGTTGGAGGAATGGCCCTAAAAGTGAAGACAAGGAGATACCATCTCAGAGTGAGAGTGAAGACACCCAGAGGGAGCGAACGAGCCCATGAGCTTCTCTGCTATGGCTTGGAAGAGATAGCCAAGGTACAAAAAACAGTCACACCCCAACAACTGAAAAGGTTCTTTCCAATTGACAGCTTGGATGACCTTCGCAGACCGGAGCAAATAGAACTGCTGATCAGCCATCGAGAGGGACGACTCGTACCGCAGAGGGTGAAGGTGGTCGGTGACCTTGTACTCTGGGATGGCCCACTAGGAAAGACGGTCGGCGGAACTCACCCAGACCTCTTTGAAAAGGTGGATATGGCAGCACACACATCAAAGACCCACTTCGCGCGATCCATGAGGGCTACAGCTGCAAGATATCAAGAACTCTGTGACACACATGGAATTAAAGCTACCAAAACTACTGTAACCAACAAAGAAATCCTCAACTGGTGGAAATGGGACAGTATTGGAGCAGCCTGCAGATGCGGCAACTGTCAGCCAGGAGGCAAGGACATGACATTGAGTGAGGAAAAGGAGCTCAAAATCATCAGGACAGGCCTCACCTACAGCACAGGCGACGCCCACAGCAGTGAACCACACTGGGACACAAAGTACCCATGGATTGAAGATCCAACCTCTCTGCCCAATAACAGAAGTGGAGTGGAAGCCACTTTTCTGAGGACAGAGAAACAACTCAAAAGAGAACCAGAGTGGAAAGTGGCATATGGGGCTCAAGTTCGTGAAATGGTGGAGAGAGGAGCAGCAATAAAACTCACCGAAGAGACGATGGCCAACTGGACAGGACCAGTATGGTACATCAGCCACTTGGTGGCACCAAACCCACATTCTGTCACAACACCTGTACGCCTGGTCTGGAACGGCAGCCAGAAGTTCAAGGGTCTCAGCATGAACGATCTTCTACTGAAAGGACCTGACGTCCTCAATCCAATTCGAGCAGTCCTACTTAGGTTCAGAAGAGGTGTGCACGCAGCACTCGGTGACATCAAAAAGATGTACAATTCAGTGTGGTTGGAGGACGTGGAGATGCATCTTCACAGATTTCTCTGGAGAGACACCGAAGACAGTGAATTGGAAGAGTATGCAATCACCCGAGTCAACATGGGTGACCGACCAGCAGGGTGCATCGCACAGCTGGCCATGAGAGAGACTGCAAAGTTACCCATGTTTACTCACCTGGAGGAGGAGCGCAGGATCCTGGAGGAAGACTCTTATGTTGATGATGTGCTCACTTCCCACAATGACTTGGAAAAGTTGGACAAAAACACCAGAGGAGTTGTTGAAATCCTGAAAGCTGGCGGATTCCACCTTAAGCCCTGGGTCCGGTCAGGTCAAAGTGGGAGGGACATACACACATCAGAAACGCCAGCAAACAAAATCCTTATTCTCCCAAATCAAAGAAGAGAAGATGATGACAAAGCCCTGGGAGTTGGCTACCTTGTTGAAAGTGACAAATTGTACCCTATGACCTCAGTCAACTTCTCAAAGAGAAGGAAAAAAATGAGATTGGGACCAAATCTAACAGAAGAAGAGGTGAGGGGAAAAACTCCCAAGCCACTGACTACAAGACATTTGTTGAGCCAAGTAGCTAGCCTGTATGACCCAATAGGTCTCGTCACTCCTGTGAAACAGAAGGGTGCCATTCTAGTCAGGAGAGCCTTCCAAGAGGCAGGAACCAGCACAGCCCGAGACACTTGGGACAAGCCACTGTCAGAACAACTGAGGGGGGAAGCAGTCCAGCTGTTTGAGGACTACATCCGCCTCAGCCGAATAACCTTCCACAGGAGCTTCACACCATGCAACTGGACCAAAAAACCATGGGGAATAACATTCTCTGATGGGAGTGACCAGAGCTACGGAGCCGTGGTGTACTTCAGGTGGAAGACTGAGCAGGGCATTGACGTCAGACTCGTTGAGTCAAAAGCAAAGCTTACACCACTCGACCAGAAGGGGGACCCAGTCAAAGCTGAAATCTGTGGTGCTGTCTATGCAGTCCGCCTCAGAAGATACATTGAGAAACAGTCGGCTGGAGGTTGAAAAATGGCTCCACCTGCTGGACAGTCAAACTGTGTTGGGTGCAATCCAAAGAGACAGTCACGGGTATCAGACGTTCTTTGCAAACAGGGTCGGAGAGATCCAGAAGACCACATCCCCTGATGACTGGAGGTGGATCCAGGGAGACCTCAACGTGGCGGACATCATAACAAGAGGTGCAGCTCCAGAAGATCTCAAAGAGGATTCTGTGTGGCAGAATGGACCAGACTTCCTGAGATTACCTGTGGAAGAGTGGCCAATAAAGTCTGCCAAAGAAGTTGCAGCCCATGCCAGAGAAGGTATAAATAAGCTCCAAAGGAAGTCCTTCTCAGCAGTACTGACCAGAGCACAGCTCAAGAAAACAATGCAGGATGTGCCATCTGGTGGTACAAGCGGCTCAGCGAAAGTGATAGGCAAAAGAGACGTTGATGCTCAGCAAGGCACTGCAGATAGAAAAGAGCCCAAGACTCAACTCCGAAGAACACCAGCTGGTTCTGCAGTGAAAGAACTGATCAATGTCAGGAAATTCAGCAACCTAACCAAGGTCATCAGAGTTGTTGCCTGGGTATGGAGAGCTGCAGTTAGATGGAAAAAATTACTGGACAGAACCCAATCCACAAGTAAGCCAAAGTGGGAGGGGTTTTCACCAGAAGAGCTTAAGTCCAGAGCCAAACAAGCTGTACTCACCGTCAGTGAGTGTGAAGACGCACAGAGAGACCTCTTCCTCGCAGCACAAGAGGGTACATCCTTCCAAGACACTACCCTTAATAGACTGGCGGTGTACAAAGATGCAGAAACCGGACTCTTGGTCTGCGGAGGAAGATTTCAGATCTTCGATGACGACAAAACTACGGTACCAATCTTACCTTGTGATGCGTGGATATCCTCTCTTCTGGCACAAGAAGCTCACAAGGCAAACCACGAAGAAATAGCAGGTACACTCCTGCGTATGAGAAAGAAGGCATGGGTCATAAGAGGCCGGAACTGGTTCAGAAGATTGTGGACAGCTGTGTGACATGCAGAAAGGCTAGAGCCAAAAAGTGCCAACAAATCATGAGTGACCTCCCGTCCGAACGGATAACACCAGCAAGACCATTCGAATTCACAACAGTGGATCTATTCGGACCTTATGAAGTGAAGGATGAAGTTAAGAAGAAATCAAGGCTCAAGGTATGGGGGTTAGTCTTCTGCTGTATGGCATCCAGAGCTCTGCACACAGATGTCGTAAGTGACCAGTCTTCTGAAGGTTTCCTGTTGGCTTACAAGAGATTCACAGCACTAAGAGGTCATCCAAAAAAGCTGTGGTCAGATCCTGGAAAAAACTTTGTGGGTGCCAGACCCGCCCTCAATCAGCTGTACACCTTTCTGAACCAGCTACAGTCGTCAGAGGTTGAAAATGAAGCCTCCAAGCATGGGACAGAATGGAGCTGGAAACTTCACCCCGCTGATTCCCCTCACAGGAATGGGGCTGCAGAAGCCGCTGTGAGGACAGCGAAACGCGCTCTGCACAACCTGGGAGGAGCTGGATGCTTTACTTGGAGTGAGTTCCAAACCTTCCTCTACATGGCTGCAAACCTTTCCAATGAGAGACCCATAGATGCCAGAACTCAGAGTCGAGAGGGCTGTATAGAATACATAAGCCCGAACACACTTCTGCTCGGGAGAACAGGACCCAGGGGAGACCTAGGAAGCTTTGACTTTGATGGCTATCCCTACAAAAGACTAAGAGCAATCCAAACAGAAGTTGACCGGTTCTGGAGGAAGTGGAGTCAGTTGGCGGGGCCCAATCTATTCATTAGGAGCAAGTGGCACACAACGCACAGAAATGTAGCCATAGGAGACATCGTCTGGCTTGCCGACCAAAATGCATTGAGAAGTCAGTATAAACTTGCCAGAGTCATCAATGTAAACCCTGACAAGAAGGGTGTTGTCAGAGATGTTCATGTTCGAACCTTTCCCAGCTACCCAGTCTCGACCATGAAGTCTGATCAAAGGCCAACAAAGAAACTCTTAACTAAAATCCCCTTTACAATTCTGCACAGAGATGTACGACGGGTCGTTGTTCTACTACCAATCGAAGAACAAAAGTAACCTGCAGGGGGCAGACAAGTTTGCAACACCCATTTACTTCCTGTCGGATCTGAGGGATTTCCTGAAAAGCGGCCATCTTTCTCTCAGATTAATATCATGCTGCAGAGGACAAATGAGCTAAAGTTTGAAACATGAAACAGAAACCTGGGAGATGACAAATGAAAGAAAACAAGAAAATCCTTCAGTTCACCGGTAAAACGCTACTGGTTATCAACCTGACTGTTTGACTAGCTATCTGTATGGCTAATTGTTTGGCTATCTGTATGTCTAATTGTTTGGCTATCTGTTTGGCTAATTGTTTGGCTAACTGTTTGACTATCTGTTTGGCTAACTGTCTGGCTAACTATCTGGCTAGCTGATACCCTTCGTCGATCGAACTAAATGATCTAAAGAACTCCAATAAAAACAAAAAGGGGGAAAACGCCTTCGAGTTGTTCCTTGCGTGACTGGGCTCTTTCAAGTTGGAGCATAACTGAGGGAAAATCAAAATAAAACACCAAGAAACTTGACACTGTCCATCTGTCTTCAACACGGACCAAAGGGCCAGTGCGGCACGTTTACACACATCCATCTGGAGAAGAACGGAGCAGAGTGACGTTCCTTCACCATCGCAGGAGTTAAATTAGTTCGACGTTTCCTTTCTGTTTCTCCTTCATGTTCCACACGGTGATCACACTCACCTTCAGCAGGAAATGAACGGTGCATTTGTCGGAAGCGATGGCCACCGCACAGCCCTCTGGGATGCTGCCGTCGTCCCCGGTGACGGGGTGGACTGCCTGAGAGTAAGAGAGGGTCTGGATCTGTAGACTGTACTTCTCCACGAGGGACGTGGTGGCGGAGTCTATACACTGCAGGTAACCTGATGGACGAATGAGCGGGTGAACAGAACCCACAGACGTTACCACAACAGGAAAGATACTTCACGTTCAGTTTGACGTAAAGAGGCTACAGCAGTGCTGAAAACGCACGTGGTCCAGTGAAACTTGGGAGTACAGCGTTTTGGTGTGCGGTCAGTGCAGGTCTGTGGACTCACAGTCAGCGCGCGTCTTGGTGAGGTTGTAGTCGGCCCGGAGGGATCGGATGGTTCTGACCACAGTCATCACCAACTCCATCTGCCGGTCCAGCTCCTCACTGTGCCAGCAAAACTGCAGCGAGGCAAATCGAGCTCAGACCTCAGGGGACCAATCAGATCATCGCTCCTACAGACCGCCTTCTTTCTCTCGCTCCCTCACCCTTCATTTAATCTCTCCTTCACTCCCCATAGATACCTGTCCCTCCATCCATCTCTCCCTTCTTCTGCTCCAAACAAATATGAAAAGGGTCCATCCATCTAGAACACTCCTCTCCCTTCATCTACATCTCTCCATCTCTGTGGTCCACCAGAAACCAACAGTTGATTACATTAACGTCCCTCACCTCCGAGCTCTCTGGGTAAGGGGTGACGCTGATGCTTGGGGGGCAGTGCTGAGGGCATCGCCGTGGCAGCCGCTGGAAAAGCTCCTCGGAGACGAAGGGCATGATGGGAGCCAGGAGACGAAGCCCCACCTCCAGGCAGGTGTAGAGGGCCTGTCTGCAAACGCCCGCCTGCTTCTGGCCCTCAGGGTCTGTCCTGCTGAACACCGGCTTCACGCTCTCCTACACACACAGGGCAGGACCGTCAGCCCGCCCCATTTTTAAGTCACATTCAGAAAATCAAGCACACCTGTACAAAATTACAATAGAGATTTTTTTTTAAAGGCTGACCGTGGGAGAAAGGAATAAGAACGAGAGAGAGAGAGAGAGAGAGAGAGAGAGAGAGAGGTCTGTTACCAAATAGATGTCGCACAACTCGTAAAGCCAGAAGTTGTAGATGGCCGTGGTGATGGCGGGGAAGTCGTAGTCCTGGAAACCGTTCCCGCACAGGCGGACGGCCAAGCACAGGCGGGACAGGATCCAGCGGTCAACCACGCTCTCGTCACCACACAGCTGCATCACACAGGGGGAGAGGAGGGGCTCAAGACTCCACAGAAGCGGGGCGTAACACCCACCCACCCCCAGAACCCCTCCCGTCCACTACACCGTCCAGACGCTCGCAGGTGAAGGTTTATGGGGGGCGGGGCGTCTCACCTGGGCCCGCTCACAGGGCACAAAGTCCTCCCCCAGAGTCCTCATGGCAAACTTCACAGCGTTCCACAGCTTGTTACAGAAGTGCCTGTAGCCCAGGATTCTGTTCACATCCAGGTTAATGTCCCTCCCTGAGAGAAGAGACACAGAGAGAGAAATGACGGTCAATTTAAGAAAATCTAGTTGCACTGATGTACTTGAGAGACTGGTCTTTGAAAGGCCGAGTGGTGGTCACCTTGGCTGGTGTAGGCACACAAGGCAAACCGGAGAGCGTCCGTCCCACACTCTGGGATTCCACTGGGGTAGTCAGATTTCTGCGACAAGACCACAACAACTTAGAACCTCCTCCACTCGTATGTTCACAAGGAGCTGATTCTAGAGGCTGCACCGTACTGCTCGGTCACCATGTGCACCATGACGGTCAGCTGCGTGACAGCAGGTTCATGAGGAGAGAGTCGTACCTGTCCCTGTTTCGCCTTCTCTATCTCCACTGGGTCCAGATTGCTGTCCTTCAGTTGAGCATGGAGACCCTACACACACACACACACACACACACACACACACACACACACACACACACACCCCTGGTCAGTGCCGTCAGTGTTCTACACTCTCACTACGGAGCTCCATGCCTGAGAGGAGCACGGACCTAGAACTGGGCTTAGGGAGCCTTCAAACTCTGTCTGCGTGGCTCCACAAAAGGCTCTGATGACACGTGCATCACCACTGGACTCAGGAACAATCTGACGGATGATTCTGGGTCTGACAGATGCTGGGAGAACGCCATCGGAAAGCGCAGTGCAAACAGTTGGAAAGATGATGGTCTGGGTGTTTGGACCAGGATTCTTGGTTCCAGCAGTGTTAATGCCACAGCATATAAAGACATTTTAGTCTCTATTAGGGCGTACTCACACTAGGCACGGTTTGCTGGTTCCGTGCTGGGGCCCGGTTATCCCCCCTCCCCACTCCCCCTCTGGCCTGCACTCACACTGGCTTCAGCAACCCGGCCCGAGCACGCTTACGTCATCACAACGCCGCTTTATTTGGAAAAAAGCGCGCTCGCACAACACTATGGAGCTCATGATTCTCTTTTTATTGTATTTTTGGAGTCGTTTTGGGAGTGCAGAAACACGGTGCAAGCACAGATTTATCGATAATTTAACACAACGATTGTCTGCTAATCGCTTTGCCGCTATGACTGTTTAACGTGAGCATCGCATCACTGACGTCATGTTTGAGTTCCAGCGAAATGAACCAATCGGACGAGGCACCAAGCGGGCCCAGGCACGGATAGCGCTCACACTAGAAGCGAATCGTGCCCGAGTCCACATGAATCGTGCCCTGGCCCACCTCTTCAAGCGGGCCCGAGCACGGTTAACTGATCTGGGCCCGGGCACGGTTGGAGCGCTCACACTAGCCAAACGAACCGTGCTTCGGCAGGCAACCGTGCCCGGGCCCGGATCACAGAGCCTAGTGTGAGTACGCCCTTAAATTCTTCCAGCTATATTGCAACAGTTTGTGTCTGTCCTGACATGATTTATGGAGTTTGGCGAGGAGGAAGACCACAGTCCTGCACAGAATCCTGAATTCAACCTCAACACAGAGCGCTGACCGCCACCCCTTTGGGATGAAACTTAGAGGCTGTCACAGCTGCAGAGGACAAAGGTAGTGTACTCATGTCCCTGGGTTTGGAACACGATGTCCAGTAGGGGTGTCACGATTCTCTAAATCCTCGATTCGATTCTGGATTATTTATTATGGATTATACTTTCACGAGTGACTGTAGCGCGCGACTCCGCACACCTCACGCGAACCTGCGCAAACGGAGGAGGCGTTTATATTCTTTGCAGTGTTCTCCAAAACGATATGTGGTAGCATAAAGAAACACCCCTCAAAAACAGGGGAAGGAACATTTACCTGACAAATTTTAATGTTGCTTTGTGTTCCAGGTTTGAAAAGTGCTGGAATTTAGGCTAAAGTACTTGAAAATGCTTGAAAGTGTAACTACTTCTTTTCACAACAAATAGCTATCTGACTGAACAGTTTTCTTGTATTACGTTAACAAATACGAGCCTCTTGTAATTCCAGGACGAAACGAGAGAATGTGAAGACGTTAAGATTGGGCGTTTTGAAAATAAACAACCATTAAATAATGTGATGAAAAAGCGAATTATTTCGAATCATTACGAGTATATGCATAAATATTTAACTTAATTAGGTGCTTTAATTCCACCTTCTAAAGGTGTATGAGCCCAGAAAACATGACTTGGTTCATTGTGCTGAAGCGCAGCGCGCGCAAAGTTACAAAATTCGAGAGGTGCACGACCTTGCGATTCCCCAGCGCGCACGGGCGGAGCCACCACGATTACGTTATTTTTGGCGCGCGGATCCTCGCGACGTGTCTAGTTTAAACCAGGCTTTACTTTGCGTAGTGTGGGTGCTTGCTTGGCTTAGAGGGAGGGATCGTCGATCCTCTTTTTGACTTCGAGGCTCGAGATTGTGACAATTTCGATCGATTTCGATTTAATATCGAAATCGTGACACCCCTAATGTCCAGCAAATTCATGTGTGTGATGGTCTAATATTTACATTTAGAAGACACCAGAGTAAATTAAAGTGCTTTGCATCTATTCACACAATGTGTCCTAGTTAATAGCATACCATGTCATACTTTTAGACATACAGTGAAAATGAGTTTATAATTTAATAAGACTAATGGTGCTAATGGTTATAGGTGAGTGGATGCTGAGGGCTGTGGAGTGACAAAGCACAGTCTCACCTCCAGCGAGATGCCGGTGATGACGTCTAGGGGATCGATGACGTTACCCAGAGACTTGCTCATCTTCCTGCCGTGGGCATCCCGAACCACAGCATGCAGATACACCTAAGACACACACGAACCAGAATACACACTGTTGACTTGGGAACTTGGGAAAGTGCAGGTTGTGTCTAACACTATAACCTGACATGAGAGAGATCCTGAGGCCTGTATGGCCACAGACCATAGGCCTGTATGTACGCGCACACCTCTTTGAAGGGGAGTTTGCCCGTGAGTTTAAGGCCCATCATGACCATACGCGCCACCCAGAAGAAGAGAATATCGTGGCCGGTCTCCAACAGGGTGCCTGGGTAGAACACACTCAGATCCTCACACTAACACACACACACACACACACACACACACACTTACTACAAAACACGGCACTACAATTGTAACAATTTAACCAACTTGGCTGTTACTATCAATATTCTGAGGACCAATTAGGTGAGTATAAACCACACAGAGAGGATTATGATTGGTTGGGTGGGCTTACTTCATTTGGCCATCCAAAGATGGAGAAGGGGAATATTCCAGAGGAGAACCAAGTGTCCAGCACATCCTCATCTACACACACACACACACACACACACACACACACACACACACACACACACACACACACACACACACACACACACACCTCATAAGGCTAATAATACATTTCCGTTTTAGTCATTAATGTTACATCCACTGTGAATAATTTAATCTTCAACCCTCACACCAACGTTCCAGTGCTCCCATCACCGGAGTCTAGAGGCTGCCCAGTAAATGCAGCTTCACATCCCCTTTAAGTTAACGAGCTACACTCCCCCCACATCTCCTGCCTCTGCTGCTGTTGGGCACAAACGGACATTTCATGGTGCTGTCCTGTGGTTGTCATGGCTGCCCCTCTGGGGGTAAACCTTAAATAATAGCACAAATACCAACACACGAGTCAGAGCACCATAAATAATGTCATGACGGGGGGGATGTCAGCACATTGAAGAAAGCACACAGCAAAGTGTCTGAAAGGGACAAGGACTGTAGAGGAGAGGTAATAATTGTGTGTGTGTGTGTGTGTGTGTTACCCTGGCGTAGAGAAATTTTGTCCACAGTGACATTGAAGCGTTGGGCTGCCTTCTCTTTGGCTTCTTCTTCAGAGCGCCCACTGACCCAATAATGACCATCTACATCCTACACACACACACACACACACACATTAACAGTGTCCTGAAGGCGAGTGATGTGTCAGTACCTACACAGAATCAATATGTCTGACTCACCTCTCCTGGTTTGACTGAGGGGTCATTCACTGTAATGAAATACGCAGGGATCCGGTGACCCCACCATAGCTGACGCGAGATACACCAATCCCTGACCATGAACACACACACACACAGGAAAAATCTGTACTAAAGAACTTCTCATCTTCTTAGCAGTGAGCAGATAAGCAGATGTTTTAAATCATGGTAGAGGCGTCTGAGGCAGCTGTTAAGCGCCTGTGCTCACCTGATGTTGTCCATCCAGTTGAACCAAGTTTTGAGGTGGTGTTCTGGAATGATCTTCAGCTCGCCGCTCCTGACAGCGTCTGCTGCCCGTTTGCCCATATCTGTGCAGTCCACATACCACTGAGGCTTCAGCAGCGGCTCCACAATGTCCTTCGACCGACTGGACACACAAACACACATATATGCCTATGGGCACATACACATGTACTCAAACACACACACACACCACATGGAGGGCACACAGCAGTGGCAGTGTTTAATTCTGAACCCAGTCCAAACCCTCTGACCAACACCTGCATTTCTGATATCCAAAAGCTGAGGTATCTGTATAAACCCCATATGCCTCATCACAGTCCAGACCCCTTACAAATACAGACATTCTATAACAACTGCACACCTATAACTGGGCTCTAACAGGTGTAGTCTACCCCCCCAGGTAATGCTCACGCCACTGACCTGCATACAGGCACCACCATGGGATTGTCTTTGATCTCCTTGAACTGGCCTCTGTCCTTCAGGGCTTGCAGTACAGCGTGCCGTGCTTCAAAGCGCCTCATCCCCTACCGAGAGCAATGGCAAGGGGTCAAAGCACTTTGTGCAATGCTTCTGGAAGAAGCTGTGGGCAAGCGCGAGCACGTGCACTCACCAGGAATGGAGGAGGAACGTTGATGAGGAAGCCATTCTCATCCATGATGTTTATGAAGGGCAGCTTGTGCCTCTCGCCCACCTCGTAGTCGTTGTGGTCATGCGCCGGTGTGATCTTCACCGCACCTGAAGAGTTAGCGCTGAGCTCAGAGAGGTCTAGGCCAAACCTGGTGTCATCTGCTACCCTTAAACACTGCACTACCCACATGTCTAACTACCTAGCTCGACACATCATAGAGTCATATTGGGGCTCTGCAACTCCACACCTCCGGACGCTTTGGTTCAAAGTTTGACTCCAGATTCTACTGATCTGTGAAGGATGTGATAAAAGATGGTTTTCATTTTACATCTGGACAAAGCTGTCAGAACATCGCCAAGTTGTGAACCAAGCGTAGCACAGCCACGACGACACCCTGGTTACAGCAACAAAGCGGGAAATGCCATCAAGAAGACGGCTCAGAGCAGGGGTGCTCATTACGTCGATCGCGATCGAAGGAAGTGTCGGTCGATCGCGAAGGAATGTGCGTAGATCGCGTCACATAAAATAGTAGTCTATTTCATCCATCTGCACTGACGGTTGTATTTTGATTGACATTCACGGTAGCCAATCTGCAATCCACTCAACAAATTACGTTCCCCCCCCCCCCCCCCCCCCCCCATTACCAACTGTTTTACATTACCAACTGTTTTACAGTGGATTCTTCCCAAGTAATCGTACAACCAGAACAGAAGAAATCGTAGAATCATAGAATCGTGACCCGTGTTTACACGAGGAGGCCTGCAAAGATCATCAGTGCCAAGACCTCCCTAAACACAAACAGCCCCTCCTCTCGCCCTATGACCCTGGCAGAAACAGCACCACCTATCTCACAAGAGATACCATAAGAGAACAGTGCATCATGGAACTCTTTATAACTGCTAGACATCATTAAGGAAAGTACAAACATCTTGCCAGTAGAATTTCCTGCAATTCATGGAATTTCTCTGCTATCGTCAGTAGTGTTTTACACACTGGGTTTCCTGATGTGCATTAAAAATGTAGACCGTGTCAGATATGGCAGATACATGACATGGCTAATACATGCTGATAATGTAAATAATTCCAACTGGGATCCCTGTTCACCTGTTCCGAAGTTCATGTCCACGAAGTCATCAAACACAATGGGCAGTTTACGGTCGCAGAACGGGTGAACAACCACTTTCCCTTTTAGGTGCTAGAGGGGGGTCAAACAGAGAGGAGAGGTCATAGGGGAAAGATGCCCTCCATGAAGTGAAGGCCATAGTCAGAGAAGAAGGTCCCGTGAGAGAGGCTGGCCACCAGGGTACCTTGTATCTGGAGTCGTCAGGGTGAACGGCCACGGCTGTGTCTCCCAACATGGTCTCGATACGTGTGGTTGCCACCACGACTTCCTCATCTGAGCAGGAAGAGCAGCGTTTGTGTTAACTGTTCGCTCTAGACTGATTTGTGTGATCCTGTGGTGTGACTAGTGGAGTACTTACCTGAACCCTCGATCTTGTAGGAAAAGGAGACCAGCACTCCAAACTCCACCTTCTCCTTATAGCCAGGCACAGGGAGGAGAGTCCTGCCAGCCAGCTCCTTCTTATCCACCTGATGCAAAGGTCACACGATCACCAAAGGACACATAACCTCATCACGAACGCCACCGCCTCCCCGCTACAACCAGCGTCTATCAAGGTCGTCCTTCGGGGACTCGGCTCTGGTGCGGCTCCGTGGGGAGGGGAGAGGGGACCTGAAAACCAGTGACCAGGAGGTGCAGACAGTGGGGACGCACCTCTATGTCAGAGATGGCAGAGTTGAGCGTGCAGGACCAGTTGACAAGCCTCTTGCTGCGGTAGATCACGCCCTCCTCGTGCATGCGAATGAAGGCCTCCTGAACGGCAAACGACAGCTTCTGCACACACAGAGGGTCACGTGCAGTCAGCGACACCACACGCCCATTACAGTTGAATGGGTAGCCAGTGGAAACCAGTGGAGCTTTAAGATAACAGATATCACTCAAACTGGATAGATACCAGCCAGAAACACTCAAACTGGATTTGCTAATCTGCACCTAGGCAAACAAAGAATGGGAACATTTGGTGAAATGACTAAACCCGTTAATAAGTGAGGTTTATAGTCAAACTAGAAAGACATGAAAGACACAGGTCTGTCCCAAAACCTAGTAAGCTGTCTACATACAGCATTTTGTGTCTTAAAGTGTGTGCGCTCCCAACACTCAGGCTGTCCCAGTTCAGATACCTTAAATATGCTGCCTACTGAGATACTGGCCGAACAACTAAATAATGCAAGAATTAAAATGACAATTAAAAATGAGAATTGGAGAATCCATCAGGCTGAAATGCTGTGGTAACGCTCAAATCTGAGGTAATCAAATCTGAGGTAACTATAACCTGCCTTATGAGGACAGATGCTGATTAGAATTCTCCCTACCTGCCATCTTAAGCAGCTCACTACGTTTGGGGACAGACCCTGTGTGTGTGTGTGTGTGTGTGTGTGTGTGGATGTCCACTACTTACAGGATCCATGGTGAAACATGCCCTGTCCCAGTCCAGTGAAGAGCCGAGTTTCTTTAACTGGTGGTAGATACGATCTCCCTTTCTAACAAATCAAAGAGGAGACATTCTCACAGGTTGTCTTCGACTTAAATTATGCTACAGGCCAGAGCGATGTTATAAATGCTGATGTTATAAAGGTTATGAGCAACCATAGGAAATGACTACAGGTCATACAACACAACACAGAACCAGTCACTACCACAAACCAAACCCCACTGGTTGAAAGACATTGAACACTATAAACTCGCCATTTACTCCTCATCCTTAAGGACGCTGGATACACAAATGCATTAACTGAAATAAATAAAACCATTTTTGAGAAAGAACCCCCGATAGAAGCAGAAATCTGTAATCTAGTTCTATATTCAAGATCACCCAGTGCATGCAAGTGTACACACACACACACACACACACACACACACACACACACACACACACACCCCCACCCCAGCACTTACTCCTCCTTCCACTTCCAGACCTCCTGGACGAAGCGTTCGCGGCCCAGGTCATGGCGACTCATGGCCCGCTCCCTCATCAGCTTCTTCTCCACCACCACCTGGGTGGCGATGCCAGCGTGGTCACAGCCGGGGTTCCACAGCGTCGTCTCGCCTCTCATACGGTGCCTGCGGTGTGAGGGGACAGAGCGGGTTAAGAGCCGGACTTGCAGACAGACCGCACACCGAAGGTTTAAACGTTTGACACTGCCAAACTAACTAGATCTGACTTTTTTTTCCTTCTATTGTCATAAATAATTGAGAGGGAAACAAATATATGTATTTGAGTAATGAAACTACTGGCACTGATAGCATTCTCAAACGTGCACATGAGCTTTGCTAAGAAGAAAGTGATGGTTACCATCTGGTCAAGCAGTCCTGAATGGCATTGGTTAAGGCGTGGCCCAAATGAAGAGACCCAGTCACGTTAGGCGGAGGGATACACATCATAAAGATCCCACGAGGGTTAGGTTCACTGATGCTCTTCCGCTAGTTAAAAAAGGACCAGAATCACTGTAGCTTTAGACAGTAATAATGAAGGTATGTTCAAATATCTCGAGTGAATTTTATCAGAACATTTATCTTGTTTGTTGCATTTTCTTACCCCATACTCTGGCTTGAAGAACCCCTGTTTCTCCCACCAGGGATACCAGGCTGCCTCTACGTACTGTGGGCTATAGGAGTCTGGCAGAGGGCTCAGCACATCTGTGGGTGGATGTGAAGAAAAGGAGGGGCAGAAAGAGATAAGAAGAAAAGGAGAAACATGGAGAAAAGGAGATACAACAGGTCAAGGTTTCAAACACAGGCCACCACCATCATCACCACCAGAGAACTCTATGCAATCTCCACCAGCATTTCCACACTTCACTAGTGCTCAAGTGCCATGTGCATATACGTGCCTTTCTTCTCTCCGGCTGGGGTGGGGACGTTGTACGTGATCACTCCCAGCTCCTTCTTCTCCGGTTTGGCCTTCTTCTACACAACACACCACAAGCCCAAAATATTGAGTATACTTCAGTCCCACCTGCTCCAGCTCCGAGACAATAAACTGAACACATTACTTTCACCATCAACGACCAGCTAAACCCATCTGAAAGTAACTGGACAATGTCCAGACGAGGTACTGTCTTATATAGAAGTACAGCTTGAGGTAAAGATTAAAATGCCATGTCAGCCTTCAAGCATCTGAGGTAACCAGGTTTCATAAGAGCACTTCCGCACTAGTCATAACACTTGACTAACCTTGCAATTCATTTCAGCATTATTTGATATTCAAGATGATTACCACAATGTTGGTTCAGAGCAGTAAAGTCCAGAAGTTAGATGGTTTCTAATATTATTTAGAATGTGTCGAGCTCTAATTCTGCACATCCTCTGCTCTCAAGTCCTACAACGAGATGACCACTAGTTTTCTCAGCTCTCTCACCTCAGTCTGAGACTGCATCTGCTTCTTCTTCTCCTCCATCTCCTTCTTCTGCTGGAACTTCTCCATCTTCTCTTTCTTTTTGGCCTCCTTTTTCAGCTGGGCTTCCGTCTTGGGCGGACCTGGGTGAAATGACATGACGCCAGGGAAACAACCCATCAGACACAAAGTCACAACAAAAACCCCATCAAAATGTTCTGGGACGTTCCAACATCGTAATTTTTATGTTATCACTTGCATACACCCCTGGTCTATTTTATCAAAGTATATGGGCTTGGATAGGAGTTTATCCTTGAAGACACATCTCCTCCATGGCAATTAACCTCACAGACAGCCACTCAGGGTCCCAAGCAGGTCCTCACCGGTGACAGGAGCATCATGGGTAGCGGTGTGGGAGGCAGCAGCATCGTTGGCACCGGCAACGCAGGTAGATGTGGGCGACACGGGTCCCATTTTCTCACAGAGCGGGATTTTTCCCAGAACCTTCAAGAACTGGGGCTGGTGCACGCACGTATCGAACCACCTACTCACATTTACCAGCGATTTCCTGTCTGTGGGCTCCAGAACCTGTGGAAGAAGAAACATGTCATGAAGGATGACGTGGATGGGCTCTTGTGCAGGCTCCAAACCGGGTTAGGGTTCTCCATGACAGACTACCCAGTTATCTTGATTGGATTGTTGACATATTTGACATAACTACACTTTAGCTGCGTTCTCAGTGAAGTAATGGAGCTCATTGGCCCCTCACTGACTTGACAATCCAGATGTTGAGTCTCGATGTGTAAGTGTGGTCTTGTTTTTATTAGAACAGGTCTTAGCACGTTGACAAACACACACACACCCACACCACATACTCATCACCGTGTTTGTTTAAATGGTTCAGGTGACAGATCATCACATATTTGACATATTTTAATTATGTGAAAAATGCTGCCTTACATATTTGAAAGGCAGCAATGCTGCCATAGCAACGTTCATATCTGCCAGTGTCACGTCCTCTCCAACCAGGTATGTCCGTGATTCTAGCACCTGATCCAGAACCTTCAGGACACGCAGCAGCTCGGCACAAGAACTCTGCTGCATCTACAACCAAAGGACACATCAGAGCAGACATTAAGAATCACCCCAAAGCACTTAACAAAAGCCTTATAAAGTCACAGACTCTGTGATACAGACACGAGACAGGCACACACACACACACACACACACACACACACACACACACACACACACACACACACACACACACACACACACCTTCTTGTCCATGCTCAGCACTCCTAGCAGAGGGAAGACCGCGGCACAGGCCACAGGCGTCAGCTCGTTTTCCGCGAAGCTCAGCCACTGCCACACCTGACTCTCCTGCTTGGCGCCGTGGCCCGTCCTGCCCCCCAGAGCCGTGAGGTACCAGCTCACCGCGCCGGCGCCACACAGCACCGCGGTCTGGTCCCCGCCCACCTGCAGCGCCGGCCGGGAACGGGCCACCTCGGCAGGCGGCTCCTCGGTGAGGGTGCGTGGAGGGGTCGGGCTGTACTCGGCAGCGACCCGGACCAGGAGACTCCTGAAGTCGTCAGGGTGGGAGGACACGTATAGAGAGTCCATCTCTGAGGGAGGGAGGAGGAGGAGGAGAGATTGGGGGGGGGTTGGAGAGGAGAGGAGGGGGGGGTGGGGGGGGGGGGGTTGGAGAGGAGAGGGGGGGGGGGGGGGGGGGGTTAGAGAACCAAAGTAAAAACGTACAACGTACTAGCCTCAGGGAGATGTTGTGATTTCACTTTCGATTTGCTTTTTAAAGCAGGACTCTAATATCCGGGTAGAATAGCTCAACACTGTATGGACTGTTTAGTCATACTGGGTTAGCATAGCTAGCTCCTACTTTTATTCAAGTGTATCAGCAATTATGAGATTATAAAAAAAAAAAACGAAACAATGTTATTAACAACCAGCTGAAAAGCGACCTATTTTTCATGAATATGTAGAAAAAGAAAACACACAAGTGAACCACATACGGTACACACCAGCAGAGAAGCGAGGTAAACTACACATGCCCACTCACTTGACAGGCTGGTGGCTAATGTAAGCCCGTACTAAAGCTTAATAGTAAGTGTGACAATTTTTGATATGTTCGTTCACTTTTGCACATTCGTTCTTACTGAAATAAACTCTCACAGCGCTTCTTAACTCACCTTCGGGGAGTAGAAAACGTCAAACTAGTGCCGCATGTGGGGGAGCCAAAAGCTGAAGATTTTGCCGTAAAGCTGTGCCAGTTGACGTAAAGCAAACTTGTCTGACGCAACCACTGAATCAAACCCAGAACACGTAATGGCATAACGTGAGGAAATTAACTCAGCTGTTCACTTTATAACTACGTAATGTCTTCGTCATGTACGCATCATGGGTTGCATCTGGCCTAAGAATAAGATGAGATAATACACGCTGTTTATTTTTTATTGCACATTATAGGTAATGCAAAAACCTTAAAATAATGACCTATAGATAACCTATAAGATTTATATCGCCAAATTCAGGGTGTTTTTGTTTGTATCTGCATACGCTATCATTTTATACATTTCAGTTAGATTAGGTTCGACAGGTAGGTGGGGTTCAATCTTCATTTACAGAAGACCCAGTGGAGATACACAATTTTAGAAGCGTAAAATACCACTTTGATTTTAGAAAAACATTTAAATAATGCCTCGCCCTTTATGGATGCACCACCCATAACTAAATTAACAAATAGTCAAATAATTAATTTAATTAAGTTTAAACTCGATACTGAAAACCTGAAACTTCCTTCAGGATCAATAAAGAATCCTTCTAAAACGAATTTTCACAAGTTTTCACAATAAAATTACATTAATTAATAATAAAAGCTAACCAAAATATCACAAATAAAATGAAAGAAAATAAAATGGTCCTGTCAGGTCCTACACTCCCACACTGGCTTGGAAATGCCGGCCCTGAACTGTGGACCAGGTCAAGAAACATGCAGCTTCACCAGTTCAGTGACACCCTTCCACCTTATTCTCATTTATTCATAAACATTTCCAAGTTTTTAATCATTATTCATCTGACCTCTTCAACACTTCAGCAAATAATAATCTATTTGATGCACTGTGTATTTCATGATTTAGCAGAAATAAATCACACAAGAATGTATAAATCCGAGAATCGAAGCTTTATTGAGATACCACGCATGGTTAAATATAGTCTTCATACCAGCTGTCCCAAGTTCCACAAGGACATATGGATCTGTTTCAGTGTGGGACTGAGTGGACTCTGATTGGTTCCAGGTTCCGCGGTCCTGGCAATGGTGTAAAAAGCGCTTGGCTGACACCGAAATCCCATCTGCAGTTAGTCTTTTGCCACAGAATGATCTGTTCTCTGTCTAAGCAGCAGAGATATTTGCATAAGGTTGAGGAAGGCATATCTGGCCAGATGAACAATAAGGAAGAAACAGACTCAGAATTTCTGAGGTGCTGTTTGTAATGAAAGCTTACTGACAACCACCTAACTTCACAGAGTGGGCGGAGGGGTGAGATGACGCAGCAGAAATGGAGACTGCACTAGCCATTACACAGCATGGCTCTAAATACCACAGCACAGCCCAAAATACACAAAAAACCACACACATATATGCACTCAAATATAATGACATTCTCAGACCAATAATACCAAATGTTTTAAATCTAAAGACCAGCACATTTGCCTTGTAAATCCCTCAGTGGAATAGAAAGCCCTTAACCCCAACCCTTAAACCCACCCTGACAGGATGTAGACATGCATTCTTACAAAAGTTGTACATCATTAAGACCTCCAAAGAGAGCTGCAGACCCTTACACCATCTAAACTTCATGTTCTGTTCAGTTCCATCACTGCCAGTTCACTGTACCTCCTCCATAGGCCAGAAATAATGTGACCAAAGCAGTCTGTGCTGACGTTTGGCTCGTCTTCTAACAGGAAGGTACTGATAGCACAATGCAGTATGCACAAGCTTGGAAGCATACAGAGAAATACATATTCTATTTTCTCACTCTCCTCCAAAAGCCTCCTGGACATTTTCTATGGTACGATCCACCACCCCTCCCATTATACCCTGCAGCATGTAAAGCAGGAAACCCACCCCCCTTTGACTCCTCCAGACCAGAGTCCCCACCCCCTCTCCCACTACCCGCGACTGCTGCATCATCTCAGAGGTCACGGTGCCCAGGTATACCCCCAGCTGCTGGCCTACCCACCCCACCACAGCCACGCCCACATCCCAGCCCTCCTCCAGCACCCCGATCACCAGCCCCAGGACGTCACACGCCAGTGTGCCTGTGCCTACCAGCCCTTCCTGACACGAGAACAACAGAGTAATGCTCAGTGTGCTCACGCAGTTGTAGACTGAGCAGACGCCCATCTTGCCCACTTTGTACACGATGTCCCATGCACCCCCCACCCCAGAGGCCACGTCAGAGGCTATGTTCTGGGTCAGGGTGAGGCTGTCGAAGGGCACCGCCGCCAACACGGTGGCGTCCTCCCACAGGACATACGTGAACCGAGAGAGGAGGTTGGCGAGGGTGGAGGCAACAACGGAAAAGGGAATGCAGAGGATGGAGGCGATGGATGAAAGGATGCGGAGCAGGATGCTGCTTTCTTCAGCCTCTGTGGTCTCCTCGAGTTCGGGTTTGTCTTCGAGCTCCGTGGCGTGTAACGACGTCTCCTCCTCCTCACCTCCGCGGGTGGTCTGCTCCTTGCCCACCTCAGCCACATGCAGGTCCTGGTTGTGTGCTTGGCTGCTGTCTAGACCCTCTTTCATGAAGGACATCGCCACCTTCACTTCCTGGCCTCCGCTCTCCCCACAGCCCCCTGAAAACATCTCCTGGACTCCCACCAGCTCCTCCAGTTCCTTCACAGTCACAGTCCTCAGCTCCTCGTCTCCCTCCTGTATCATCCCCTCACTGAAGCTCCCGGTCCCGTCCGGCACCACGCAACACGCCACTGACCACAGCACCCCTGCCTGGAACCCGTTCAGCCCCCCTACACCACTCTGCACGTACACATCCCCCCCTGCATTGGAGCACTGTGGTATAACCCTGCTCCCTACCACCTCAGCAGTGAGAGAGTCTATTTTATGGAGAGGGGAGGCCACGGCAGGTGGAGCTGCATTTCGCCCCCTCTTGTACAGGGCTGGCACAAACACAGCAGACTCTTCACCAGCGTCTTCTGTCCAACTTTCATCCTGAAAATGCATTTAAGAGATGTAGAAGAACATTTATTGTGGGAACGTTTTCTTTAAACGAAACAAATTTTAATGTGGGAAAATAATGAATGATTGCATTGTTGCCTTCATGCATCACATACTGAGAAAGAAAATATTCTTTTGTAACTGAATGAGAGAACAAATCTGCTCTGTGTAAATTGTTAAATGGATCCGTTTACCGAACATAAACAACACATACTACAACTTTTGTAGCGTTTTGCATGTCTTTCTAGTCTACATTTCTCCTTCAGTCCCTAAAACAAGGTGTCACCTCACTTGTCAATTCAAGTTTTTCAGGCTCACACAACACAACCTCAATCACTCTTGACATTATGAAACTATGGAATTATCTGTAATCTTTCAAACTCTGTCAGCAAAAACCAATTACAGTACTTCATTCTAAACCAGTGGTTCCAACACTAAAAGGGAAACAGTATGAAGTGGCCAAGCTGTATGAAATCGCTCCACCAGCTGGAGCCACACAGTGACAATGCAGTTTAGCTGCAGCTCAAATCTCGACTCCCACTTCCCCTGACAACAAACGTACTGCAGTGTGGTAAAGAAAAGGCGAGCGTAACTCGGGCGAAGGACGGCCCGACTCAGGCAGGCGACCTTACCCCCTCCGGTGCGGCGCCTCTCCCCCACCCGTTGTGTGGACTCAGATGGAAGGCCGTGTAGATGGCGGTCCCGCTCCCTGGGTCGTGGAGCGTCGTGAAGGATCGTCCATCCGTCAGCTCGTGACACTCCACGCGCAGGCCGGACTGGGCGACACCGGCCGGCGGAGCGTGCCCGTAGAAGCTGCTCTCGCAGTTGGGCGGATCAGCCCCCGAGGCGACGGGTCTGAGCGTTAGGGCCAGCAGGCCCAGGGTGACCCACGCACACCCACCGCTGCTCTGTGCTACGGCCGGCATGACCAACGCGAGCCAGCTCCCCCCAGCACTGCAGCCTGCCGCCGTCTGCTACTGCCAGCACTGAAGAGGCAATTACAGTCAACAAGATCCTGCAAGTATAGCCCTCCACCTCCCTCCCTCCCTCGCTCTCTCTCTCCCTCCCTCCCCTCCCGTCCTCTTCTCCACATTCTGCATCTGCACTCTCAGCTATGCAGAAAGAGCCTTGCCGTCTCTCTTTTGTAAATTGGTTTCTTTGACAACGATGTACACAATGTACACAAACCTGCACACACACCCTCACACGCCTATTACAATTACCTGCAAGTCAGCATTCTCCAACATGCACACCTACACAAAAACACTCACATTCTCTGAGATTAATGTGTGTAAGAGGTCCTGAATCACGTTTGCCTGGTGGGAGTCATAACTATAGCAGACGGCGTGGCTTTAAAGACGAGCAAGACCCACGTGCCCTTCATGAGGACGTAACTTAAGGCCATCAAACTGCAGGCGTGATCATAAACATGAAGGCCGTGGTAAGCGAGCACAGGTCGCGACCCTCTCGATGATGTAACAGCTCTGACATGAGCACAAAAACACTCAGAATGACAAAGCGTCTTGAATCCTTTAATTCCCGTATAAGGGAAAAAAATAAACTTGCATTAGAAACGGATCAGGCAAAGAAGTCGCCTGTGGAGGGGAGTCCGGGCTATGTTGGTATGTGCAGTGAGCCAGAGGACAGTGTGTCGTAACACTACACTGTACAGCTGCGTGTTCCAGCTTGGATTTAGGAGCTTACAGGTAAAATAGGTGTGGCTGTGGGAGAGAGAGAGACAGTGACTCTCAGCTCTACCAACGTGTCTGTTTCAGGGCTTTACCCTCTTAACACAACTCCAGTGACACCATCTGCAAAATGACATACCGGTACTTCAGTGAACAGTCAGCGTGTACACATACACAGTGTAGCAATCACTTAACCCTAGGTGTTTCTGCACATCCACACTCACAACACACAAGACTCACAACACATATTACAAATGAAATCAGTACTTAAATGAAACAAACCCCCAGCATAATCAAATAATTTCAGTTGGAAAATACAATAATGCTATTAGCACCCGTTACATGGATAAGAATTCCAGGCTGTTAGATTCCAATCTGATAACAGTTGGTATTATATAGGGTGTGAGCAGGCTAGACAAATCACGGGTTCTCTCTAGACCACAGGAGGGCATTTCCTGCTGCAACATACATGGTTACATTTCTGAACTGATTCAGGACATGATGAGGAAAGTCATGTTTTGGGAAGGCTGTGAGTAAAGAGAGCACAGTGGAGGGTTCACCCAGAGGTCACGCACTGCCTGGCATTATCGTATTAACTCTTCGTTTCTCACAGTTTCTCAGGCTTTGGTCTTCAGCTAATGTCCACAAGTGCACTTCAGCATTCATAAAGAGCTTTACACAAATATATATATATATATTTTTTTTTTATTAAAGCTTCACCTTTATAACTGGTGAAAAAGATAATGAGGTACAGCAGTAAGCTATATTTTAGCATACCATATCCAACCATATTTTACCTCAGAACCCCCCCCCCCCCCCCCCCCCCACGGCACTCAAAACAATGTGGAACATTACAGTAATAGCTGCCAGAGTACTTATCAGTCAGCCTGACAACTTCACTCACCACCAGCAAAACAAAGCAACAGAAGGAAATATTGAGTAATGCGTTTGAGCTCTCATACCTTACAAATCACCATTTTGATGTGGTTACCCATGTAGTTCCGTGTAACACAGGAGACTACCGGCTGAAGAAAGCTACTCCATGCATTACTCACAGGCTTTGGACGGCTTCTCCAAAACACTCAAGTGACTTATACTGACATTTAAAGTAATATGGTTATCATAAATACAGTTCTGATGCAATTGCCTGGTCCAGGCTATACTTCCACGCTAACAGTCACTGATACGTTGATGTTGCTAGGCGAGGATGAAGAAGAACCTCATTGAGGTCTGATGGTAGATCCTCACTGGGACCCGTGACTGCTTCAGCTTCACTCGTTGGGGATGTCGATGACTAGCTCTGCTTCTTCACCCTCACCCCGCTCCTCCTCTCCTCCGTCGCTCTCTCCATCGCTCTCGCCCTCCTCCTCGGCCGTGTCTCCGCTCAGCATCTGTCGCGGGACCCAGCTGAAGGGGCCCGATGCTCCCGCGGACACAGCACTCCCTGCCGGGTAGTTTGACGCCAAGGTAGGCACCACCTGTGAAAGAGAGGAGAGAGTGGCACAGAGAGGGTGGGGAGAGGGAGAGAGAGAGAGAGAGAGAGAGAGAGAGAGAGTGTGTGAAAGAATATGAGAGAAAAGTGAGATCATAAGAGAGAGTGAGAGTGGTTGTTTTGATGATTACGCATCTTCATTAACATTACTGATTGTTAAAGTGGGCCACAGTGATGAATTATGAACGCCTCTCCAGGCATCATGTGCTGGTTTCTATCCCTTCCTCTTCCCTCTCTCTCTCTCTCTCTCTCTCTCTCTCTCTCTCTCTCTCTCTCACCTTTCCTGCTGGCTCTTTCTTTTGTTTGGTTGGTTTTGCTTTTCTCTCTTTCTTCACTCGCTCAGCAGAGGGAGCCAAATAGTCAGGAGGGAAGGGTAACTGTTCACCACACACACACACACACACACACACCCACACACACACACACGCACACACGCACGCACACACGCACACACGCACACACGCACACACGCACACATGCACGCACACACACACGCACACACGCACGCACGCACGCACACACACCCCCACACCCACCCACAAACACACAGACATCCACACAGTGTGCACCCCCAAAAGATTTGTTTCCCCAGGTCCATAATGCGCAGATGATGTGACAACATAAAAGAGAAAGAAAACAATGAGTGAATAAGATGACAAAATAACATGTGACACAATACAAACGCAAAAACAAACAAACAAAACCAATAATGCTCTGAACCACAAAACCATGAGGAGATGTGTGATGAAGCAGGTGATGCAGTCTGAGCTGCCATAGCACAATACTCACGGTGTTGAGATACTGCGAGGGTGTGGACGCCTGAAGAGAGCTGGCCCCGGAGCGAGAGAGGAGAGAGAGATGGGGGGATGAGGATGAAGGAAGGGGCAGAATGCCAGGACTCCTTCTCCTGAGAAGACAACAGATAAATAGATCAGACAGGAACAATCAGAACTACAGACAAGGCTCGTTTGCCTTTGCAATCAAAAAGTCAGAAGGAAATGCTGGTGCAAGTCATAGGCATAGTTGTGTTCATGTTTTAGGATAAAATAAACAAATACAGGCAATTTAGACATTCCTCCACAATCACATTGATGTGCTGGTAATAGACTCGCCTTTTCCCTGCCTCCCTCTCCCTTTCTCTGGGTCCTTCTCCCTCACTGTCTGAAGAGGCTGTGGCATCCGAGTCTGCAAGACAAATATAAATTTGCGTGGCATGCCAATGAGTGCCAGAACTGCAGATTGAACAAATACATACCCGAAGAGTCCTCATCCACACGTTCATACTGCAACAGTCGGTCCAGCAGGAAGCTGAGATAAACATGTCAATATCAGTATGTGTCAATATGGGCTCTTTGGTTAAAATTAAGTGTGCAGTAACTCTTAATGCTAACAAAAGAGTTGAACCTTTTGTCTCTGGATACTTTTAACAGCTTTCTCTGGGCCCTTCTCAGTTCCTCTTGAAAACATTCTTGCTCCTAAAACGAAACTAAGTCAAATAACCGAGAATACATCAAATGCAATTAAATCACAGAGAGAAATACTTACGTAAACCAAAAATTTCAGTTTTCGCTTCAGGTTTTTATATTTCCGCTTGTAATCCACGTCTAATTCAGCCTGTCCGTTCATGTCTGATAACGAAAGAACATGTGGACTTAGATAAAGCTCACTGACTAAAATGCAATTTTAATTCTGGTGCTTCTGGAAATATAAACGTACTTTGCAGGTTTCACGAATGTTACTGTGTGAAGCGCTAGCTAGCTAGCAACATAAAATAAGATACGAAAGTCGCACAGCTAGCTTGCTACTTAGGAATCAACAATATACTATTACTATTATACTGTTTTATTTGGAACTGCCTTTAAAGTGACTTTAGACTGTTAGCTTCACACTGAATTAGCTAACTGACCTGTGGAAATGCACATGAACGTTACTATGCAATTTGTTTACTTCCTCATACGTATCATTCATGCGCCGGAAATGAAATGGATTGGACTTTGGCAAAACTTTAATCCAAATAAGAGCAAACGTAAAACGAATAAGCCGCGGCTTTTATTGTGTATAAATATTTATTATTAATAACACAGTCAGTATTATTTATAAATTATCCTTGTTTCACATACCTTAGGTTGGGATGAAAGCATACTGAATTTTAAAGTCTTTAATCTTTAATTTGTGGAAGCTTCTAAATACTTGAATAAAACATGTGCAGTTAGATAACCATTTTTCCAAATAAGCATTTTAATCTAAAAAAAAAATGTAATGATGTATGAAATGATCTTCAAAAAATAGTTTCTGACCTCTAAGTGGGGGGGGGGGGGGGGGGGGGGGGGTGTGGAGGAGGGGAGGGAGTGTGGATAACCAGAGAGTTACAGCAATGTGTACTCGAACACATTTCCCATGGTGCTACAGGAGCTTCTCATCATCAATAGGTTTTTATTGTCATTCAGTTTTAGAAATATTTAGAAAATCTTTAGCAGACAGACCCTTCTTTATGAAACATAATGTTCTCTCTGTTTGCTCATGAAACAGACACATACACACACCCTTGCATACACACTTTCATACTCACACACATGCTCACTCACACATGCACACACGCGCATGCACACACACACACACACACACACACACACACACACACACACACACACACACACATACACACACACAGAGTCTTCTATAGAGCTTGCTGAGTGAAACATAAGCCCCTCCCTTTCTCGCCAACCCTGTCTGTCCTCTGACATTGTCTCTTGTTGCAGAGCAGCAGATAGACAGAAATAGAAAGCTCTTTTCTCACTGCCATAAATCGTGCTGTTCCGCAGCTCTGCGCTGCAGTTAAAGGCGCCCCCCCCCGCCCCCCACCTCTGCTTTACGCTTTACGCCTTGCACCTTTGTTGCTGATGTCTTATTATTCTAGCTCTGTGTCAGTGATACTGATGACACATTCGTAACCTTGATACTCACGTCAGGTATCTGTGTGTCATATGCTCTCTCATATGAGCTCTCCTTCCAGTTCCACCACTGACCAATCATTCTCCAGTGATCCTTTGATTTATTACATTGTCTCTGTCCTTGTATTCTCTCTCTCTCTCTCTCTCTCTCTCTCTCTCTCTCTCACCAGCAGACAGACACATATGCCTACACAGCTGTTTTTAACCAAGCCCCCCGTCTCACGTGTGATGTCCTGAGGTTTTGTCTACCTTTGCTTGGCGTTGAAGAGGAGACTGGGATGTACAACAGTCATACTAAGGATACAAACAACAACTGCAACAAGTCCCTTCTCAATGACCGCAAGGTAAGAGCAACCGTCTCACGTGTCCTGTAAAGGTAAAGAGAAGTATACTTAGCACAGTGTCGTTTGACCTGGATCACCGTTAAACGTGCGCCAAGTGGGACAATGCCTTTCAAAGTTAGAAACGAAACCATGACAGCACATGCAGACTATTCATGATATACAGGAAACTAGGTAATCAGCTCACCTAATTTTTTGTTGACAGAAACAGTATGGTTGCAGAATGCCGAATATCCAAACTGCCACGATGCCATATCCTTGTGTTACAGGATAAACTGATTAAGGAAATTAAGAGGATTAAACATGAAATTGAGGAATGTCACGAGGCTGAGAGGGACACTTATGTGGAGGCCTTGGACGTGGAGGTAAAGGCAGGATCTCACGAGCCGAACGTTCCACTCCAGGCAGTAGTGTTCCAGAACTGCACCAATCTGGAAACGTGCATACAAATAGGAAGCATGTGGTTCTGTAGCTCTACACCATGAATTGTTCTGATGCTATATTTGCAATCCAAAGATAACTAGAACAGTTGCTATAGTGCTGCATATGAAAGAGGTGTCTTCAAACCCCATAAATGGAAAGGCAACGCAAGCTTGTAGGCTTCTAGCAAAATATATTTGCAAGAAAGTTTCTGAGTGATTTTTGTGTTTTGTGTCTGAGTGTCTTTGGTTAATGGCTAGTAAGAATTGACCTCCTTTGCTTTACCAATGTATGATTTTTGCCCCCTAGCATGAGTTAATTTCCCTCCCCTCAGAGTCAGTTTGACAGCATGGAGCGGGAGATCCGAGCAGAGTTTCAGAACCTCCACCGCTTCCTGGATGAGGAGGAGGAGCGGGATGTAGAGCGGCTGAGGAAGGAGAAGAACAGACACATGAAGCTCCTGCAGGAGAGGGAAAAGAAGATCTCCATACAGGCCAGGGACTTGGAGAGGGCCATCGATACTCTTAACTGCAAGCTGAGGGAGGAAGACAGCCCCAAACTGCTAAAGGTTCCTGCATGATCACCCTGACTTGAAGTATCTCTGAAAGCTTTTGCAGTCCATCTTATGTCTCTAAAACTCTACATTTACTCTACCAAATGTATGCACTGTGTGGAGAACATGCTGGATGCTATCTGACACTGTTTGCCACACAGCACTGCTGAACTGCTTAAACAGTCACATGACTGCATGGGTGTGAGTGGAATCTGAGACACTCATGTGAGCACTTGTGAAGTATGACATCATGTCTCCCCTGTTTTTTTCTATATTTTTTAGGAAATCAAGGATCTGCTGAAAAGGTAAGTCTGCCCAAACACTTGTGGCTGTCACCTTGATCTTTTGTGGAGTTTATTGTACTGTTACTATAATGTAACTAATGTATAATAACCTTTTATGTCTGAAATCTATCTTTTTGTAGACTCTTCAATGTGGACACACAATTATTGCAACTCACCCCCACACACACACACACACACACACACACACACACACACACACACACACACACACACCAGTTTAGTTTGTCATGTCTACCCCCACCCCCCCACCCCCACCTGTCAAGTCTGTTTTGTTTATGTAGCCATGTGGTTCTGTCAGTCTTGGACCCTCCTTGTGTTTTGTAACACCAGCCCTAGTTATTGTGTTCAGGTGTTACTTGTTGAGTCTGGTCTATTTAAACCCCTCGTTTTGTCTAGTCTGTGCTGCTCATTGTTTGTTGTACAGCCCTGTTGTCCGTGAGTCTCATTAAGGTTATTTGGTTTGTTCTATGTTTAACATGTCTTTGTTTATCTCTGTCGAATTTGACCCATGCCTTCCTCTTTGACCCTGAATTTGGATTACCATGCAATAAATCTCACTCCTCTCAGCATTTGCATCTGCCTCGTTGCTGTTACATACACCCTTGGCGTTACATACTTACCTTTATATAGCAAATCATTTATGTAAAGCATTTGCTACTGTGCATGAAAAGTGACATATAAATAAACCATTTGTGCCTTACATTTCTCTGTCCCTTTATGTCTGGTTGTCTGCGTCTGTCTCTCTCTCTCTCTGTGTCTGTGCTCTCTCTCTCTCTTTCTCTCTCTCTCTCTCTCTCTCTCTCTCTCTCTCTCTCTCTCTCTCTCTCTCTCTCTCTCTCTGTCCCTCTCTCCCTCTACCAGATGTGAGGTCAATTTCATCCGTCCGGCCCCTGTAGACATTGAGATTTGCTCGGGCCAGTTTGTGGGCCCGATCCAGTACAGGATCTGGAAGCACATGAAGGCGTCTCTCTACCCAGGTACTAGCATCTTTTGCTGTGGCCTTCCGTTGAACCAATTACTGCACTTTCAAGAGTGCTATCCATTTATGTGTATGTAGTTTTTCAACAAGGTCTCAAACACTCTTTCAGTGGCTTCCAGTAGCTACATGCATCAGGTTTAAAATCCTGATGCTTGCCTACCAAGCCAAAAATGGACCGGCCCCTCCCTACATGATGAACATTGTCAACGCCCAATCTATACCTCGAGCACTATCAAATACAGCTCAGCTTGAAATGCCATGCATAAAGTTTCATGGAAGACAAACCTCAAGACGATTCTCTGTACTGGCGCCAAGATGATGGAATGATTTTTAACTAGCTGTTCGGACTTCAGAGTCTTTTGCAGTCTTGAAAAGTAGACTGAAGACTCACCTGTTTGTTGAGAACTTAAATGGCCACTAACACTGCAGATAGCACTTGTTGTCTTTGTACTTGACATTGTATGGTATAGCTCCTACTTTATGTTGCACTTCTTCTAGGTACTGGTTTATAATTCCTGTTGTTTACATTTTGAGCCAATGTTTATTTGCAGTTCTGGGTATTGTCACTGATTCCTGTAGTTTTGTACAAGTCTGGACCAAGTGTGTCTTGAATTCTGACCTATCCACCATACTGTCTAGCATTCTGTAAGTTGCTCTGGATGAGAGCGTCAGCTAAATGCCCAAAATGTAAATGTAAATGTACACTCCAATGTGATTGGTTGAGTTACAGTCAACCGCAACCACTGAGGCCAAACCTCAAGCCGGCCTCGTTCTTCTCTCCGTGATGACACACATGGCACACGTCCTCTGTCCATGTGGACACAGTGATGTCAAGAGTCATGCCAGGTCAAGGGGGTGGTACTGAGCAGTTGCCAGTCCCCCTCAAGTTCCGAGAGCTGCTTTGCCACATGCCATTGGCAACAGTTCATAGAGATGTGATGGCTGGTTCCTCACCATTTCCTTGTTTGGTAGCAACAGCATAGCAGGACAAAATTATCCACAATTGCCTAGAATTCTCTACAACCTACCTACACTTTGTTACACTAGTGAGGACTACTGCACTGGACTACTGCAATTCCCTACTTGCAGGTCTTCCTCTACAGGTCATCAGACCTCTACAACTAATTCAGAGTGCTGCAGCACGGTCTTCAATCTCCCCAAGTTCTCACATGTGACTCCTCTGCTACGCTCTCTTCACTGGCTTCCAATAGTGGCATGCATTAGATATAAAATCTTGATGCTTGCTTACAAAGCCAAAAATGGACTTGCCCCTCCCTACATGATGTCCATGGTCAAAAGCCGATCCGTACAGTGAGCACTCAGAACCTCAAGCTTGGCTCGACTCAAAACTCCATGTCTCATGGAAAACAAAGGTCCAGACTATTCTCTGTCCTGGCTCCAAGATGGTGGAACGATTGTCCATTAGCTGCTAGGACTGCAGAGTCTGTTGATGTCTTCAAGCGTAGACTGAAGACTCACCTGTTTGTTGAGTTCTTAACAGAGCACTCAGCAGATAGCACTTGCCGCTGTTCTTAAATTGTATGTCTGTCTATGGTTATTTGTGCTTCTGGCCTATCCATACTATTACCTAGGATGAATTCTGTGATCAGATGCAAAGCACTGATCGCTCTGGATAAGAGGGTCTGCTAAATGCCGTAAATGTAAATGTAAATGTGAGGCACTGGGGAGTGTGGTCAAGTGTGGTTCTATTAATTGTGGAGAAATACCAATGGAAGGGTAATTTTAGACCTTGCTGATTCAACTATGATATACTCCTTCTCGCACACAGACATATCCATGTTGACCTTTGACCCAGAGACAGCTCACCCCCTGCTCCACCTGTCGGCCGACAATATGGCGGTCAGCTTCGAGGAAGAGGAAGAGCCAGGTGAGAAGCCTAACAGCCCGAAACGCTTCCATTACTACTACAGCGTGCTGGGCCAGCAGAGCTTCACCTACGGCCGCCACTACTGGGAGGTGGAAGTGCGGGGCAAGACGGCATGGCGGGTGGGCGTGGTGCGTGAGGACGTTCCCCGCGGCGCCATGGACACCTCCACGGAGGCGGACGGACTGTGGACGCTGACGCTGCGGAACCGGCGTGTGATGGCGTGCACGTTTCCCGAGGCCACGACGTTGAGGTGCGCCACCCCGCCCGCCCGCCTGGGTGTCTTCCTAGACTGCGACAGGGAGGAGGTGTGCTTCTACGATGCCACCACCATGGTGGCGCTCTTCTGCTACTCCATGGGCACCGTGCCCGTGCCCGTCTTCCCGTTCTTCAACCCATGCGACTTGGACGACGGCAAGAACTGTGCCCCGATCTCCATCTTCCGACCCGCGCTCTGAGGACTCTGCCGGATACGCCAGATACCCCTGCCTGCCAGGAATGCACACCCTGGTGAATGGATTTGTTTGTTTAAATGCAAGAGTATTTAAGAGTAAATCTGACAGTGTAAAAGTAAATCTGATAGTGTGTAAAATAAATTTGACCATGTATAAGAGTTAAACTGACAGTCTGTAAGAGTAAATCTGACCACGTGTAAGAGTAAACCTGACCGTGTGTAAGAGTAAACCTGACCATGTGTAAGAGGAAAACTGACTGTGTGTAAGAGGAAAACTGACTGTGTGTAAGAGGAAAACTGTGTGTAAGAGTAAAACTGACTGTGTGTAAGAGTAAACCTAATTGTGTGTAAGAGTAAAACTGACATTGTGTAAGAGTAAATCTGACCGTGTGTAAGAGTAAATCTGAAAGTGTGTAAGAGTAAATGGTGAGTGTTCTAAATTCTTAAATTAGATTTGTTGTAAATGCCTTTCTAAACATTTGATATGAGAGTGTTTGATGATTGGGTTAGACAGACAGGGGGGTTAGAGAGAGAGAGATGGGTGTAGAGATGGAGGGGTAGAGAGAGACAGAGAGGAGGTAGAGATGGAGAGAGAAAGAGGTAAAGTGAGTGAAGGAGAGCACTAGAGAGAAGGACGGAGAGTGTGGAGGAAGGAATAAAAGGTAGCTGAATGGTATTATGTTGTTTCTCTTTAGCCTGTCTATAAATATTACAGTCACACCTGCTGGACTCAGCCAGTCATTATTATTATCTGAACTGTGTGTGTGTGTGTGTGTGTGTGTGTGTGTGTGTGTGTGTGTGTGTGTGTGTGTGTGTGTGTGTGTGTGTGTGTGTGTGTGTGTGTGTGTGTTTAACATGTTGAAATATCTTTTTCGGTGTGTAATTTACTCAAGCGAAGCATTTTCTCTCAACAAAGGAGACGAAAGTCAAACGTGTCAGACTCATAACGAAACATCAAATGTTTTCACAAAATCGTGTGTGTTTGTGAACAAGGCAGTAGCTACATCAGGAAAGGCGGAGCCCTCTGAAGAACACAAGATGGTGGCACACTCATCAAGTCACCCCAGACTCAGTGCCCTTGCGACATGCTGACTCAGTCTCTTTCTCCACTTTCACACTCCACTCCTGGACATGCCATTGTCCTGTGCACCAGGAGAGTGGACATTGCTTTCTTACTGTCCCCCAGAAAGCCCAATTTTCCTGAATGTGTCTCTGACTGGTTGGTAGGTACAGAGGGGTGAATTGGGTTGTAGGCGAAATAGCAACCTGCTCTTAGAACATAAACAATATTGCACTACTTGGTACTTTAGTGGTAGTGCACTATTAAAGTACTTTAACAGTATTGTACTATTATAGTACTGTAAACGTATTGCACTATTGTGATAATTTATTAACAGTATTGCACTACTATGGTACATTTTTTGTACAATATTTTCTCCTTAAGTCTCCCCTCCCCCTCCCCTGTCTCCATCCTCTTTTACACCTGAGGATTTTGTCACCAGTATTTCTAATCCAACAGCTAACTCCCTGGCTTATTTCTCCTCTCTCTCCTCAGACAAGATCCATCACCTCCTGACTTCCAGCAGTATTACATGCATGCTGGATCCAATTCCTTCCACTCTGTTCCAGAAATTTTCAAAAGATCTCCTTCCATTTATTACAGTCATCATCAACAACTCCTTAATTTCAAGACATGTACCTGCTGTGTTCAAGACAGTCAAGGTGGTACAAATCTTGAAGAAAGTAACACTTGACTGCTCCGACATAAGCAACTACAGACCACTCCTACAGACACTCCTCTTTTTTCTATCAAAAATTCTGGAATAAGCAATCTATGATCTATGAGTCTCTGAGCAGTCAATTATCTCTTTTCCTCACCCAGAACCAACTGGCTTCAAACGGGTACACTGAACAGAAACGGCCTTCAAAGCAGTGACCAAGAAGCTTAATGCAGCCAAGGTTCTGCAGCCTTTGAAATGGTCAACCATAACAACCTCCTCTCTCCTCTTTCTAGCCTTGGTGTGACGGGCTCTGCTTGGAAATGGCTCCAGCCATATCTGGAAGACCATCAGGTAACATGTAGAGGATCTATATCCAATCCATATAAATTCTCCACTGCAGTTCCCCAAGGCTCAGTTCTAGGCCCTCTTCTCTTCTCTTCGTATGGTCGTTCCCTTTGTGACATTATTTCTTCTCATGATTTCTCCTGTCATTGCTATGCTGATGACACCCAGCTAATTATTTTCTTCCCACATTCTGACACCCAGGTTTCTAGGCATATATGAGCATGTTTGGTGGATACTGCTTCATGGATGACCGCTCATCACCTGAAGCTCAACCTTAACAAAACTGAGCTTCTGTACTTTCCAGGAACCCCCAACCTACACAATCACTGTTTTTTTCCAAGAACACCCTGTTAACACCATCAGAAATTGCTAAAAGCCTGATTAAACAGTCAGTTGTCCTTCTCAACATGTTTTAAACCTGACCAGATCCTGCAGATTTCTCCTTTGCAACATATAGAGAATACAGACCTTTCTTTCACAGGAAGCTATCCAGGTGCTTGTGCAGTGTCATTTCAAAGCTAGACTACTGCAACTCTCCATTTACAGATATTCCTCTATGGGACATCAGACCTCTACAACTGATCCAGAATGCAGCAGAACAATTGGCCTTCAATCTTCTTCAAAAGATCTTTCACTAGCTGTTCAGACTGCAGAGTCTCTTGCGGTTTTCAAACGTAGATTGAAGACTCACCTATTCGTTGAGTACTTGAGAACACTGCAGATAGCACTTGTTGTCATTGTACTTTACATTGTATGTTTATGTCTGTGTATATTTGCACTTCTAGGTATTGTTTTTTAATTCCAGTTATTTAAGTTTGAG
>NW_027506902.1:854466-956440 GCF_052324685.1 Brachyhypopomus gauderio
TAACAACAGCACTGCTCAAAGGTAGCTAATGTTAGTCTAAATTAATATAAAGTGAAATCTGTGCAACAATTTTACTCTGCATCTAGGCCTACGCTTTTGATTTTTAAACCTGGCAGAAAAGAAATAATGTAGTCTTTGCAAATGTGCGAGACTCTTACACTGATTCTTCCTCCTTGTGCCATTAAATTCAGCTCTGCTTGACAAGCTGTCAATCAATCATGCTCATTTTACTATTAGCATCACTCCTCTTCTCATTTAATGGAAATTTGCTAAGTAGTTTAGCATCATACAAAGATAGAAAATATTCCCTTAGGTTTTTAATAGTCCAGAGGTGCCATACTAGGCCTAATCCCATAAGTTTGACTCTCTGGGTTAAAGATTGGCATATGCAAACACATAAACATGTACACCTCCTCCATCATTAATCCTCTTATGTAATCCCTCGTTCATTGCCCCATGAGGCACAGGGCAGCACCACATCGTCACTGCACCTAGAACGATGCATTCTGGTTCAGGTTTGATTTGCAGAAGTTAGATTAGACATCTAAAACTGGGCCAATTAATACTGTACTTAATACTGTACTGCTGTATTTGATTGAACAATGTATTTTTTTAATAGAATTCCTTTTGTGTGAAGAAAGGTCACACAAAACATGCTGCAGATCCATTGTCTCGGCCTTGCAAACCCCACTGTGGAAACCCTATAAAAAACACCACTACAGCTAGTAAATAAGTGACTAACACGCACGCGCATGTGTGTGTATGTGTGCATGTGTGTGCATAGGCTTTGCACTTTGTATTGCTTAAACAGATCTTGACATTTTAACAAATGACAAAAATACTGTAAAAATACTGACGGCCAATATTATGTCAGAGAAACGGTTTTAAAGCATCAGTGCCTAAAAGCTAATAACGGTAATTCCCTCTGTGAATACAGCTACTATTTATGTGTAGAGAATCTTATTGCAGAGCCTTAAGGGGACATATCTAGTGTGCGCATAACTGTGACTGATATATACATGCTATTTACATGTTGTGTGATACTACATAATAATACCATAATTATGGCTTGTAAATTTCATTTTAAAATGCTGATATTAAAACAGCTGTAAAAGACTAAGAAAGAACAAGGCCATTCTCTCAAACGGTGAAGGGGGGGGGTGTTTGTCGGGGTGACTTGAGATTTGTAAAACACTCTAAAGCTTCGGTGGCTTGAACAAGGGGTTTGTTTTTGTGCTTTAACCAGAAAAGCCTTGCCCCAAGTGATCCGTTCTCTTGTTCCGTTCTCAGTTAACTGCCCCAAGTGATCCGTTCTCTTCTTCTGTTCTCAGTTAACTGCCCCAAGTGATCCGTTCTCTTGTTCTGTTCTCAGTTAACTGCCCCAAGTGATCCGTTCTCTTCTTCTGTTCTCAGTTAACTGCCCCAAGTGATCCGTTCTCTTCTTCTGTTCTCAGTTAACTGCCCCAAGTGATCCGTTCTCTTCTTCTGTTCTCAGTTAACTGCCCCAAGTGATCCGTTCTCTTCTTCTGTTCTCAGTTAACTGCCCCAAGTGATCCGTTCTCTTCTTCTGTTCTCAGTTAACTGCCCCAAGTGATCCGTTCTCTTCTTCTGTTCTCAGTTAACTGCCCCAAGTGATCCGTTCTCTTCTTCTGTTCCCAGTGCACTGCCCCTAGTGATCCGTTCTCTTGTTCTGTTCTCAGTTAACTGCCCCAAGTGATCCGTTCTCTTGTTCCGTTCTCAGTTAACTGCCCCAAGTGATCCGTTCTCTTCTTCTGTTCCCAGTGCACTGCCCCTAGTGATCCGTTCTCTTGTTCCGTTCTCAGTTAACTGCCCCAAGTGATCCGTTCTCTTCTTCTGTTCTCAGTGCACTGCGTTCTGTTCAAGTGTTCTTTCCTTGGCTGGTAGGAGTTGGCCTGCGACGTGAGGTAGAGACTTCCACATATGTAAAATCTACCCATTACTAAAATCGGACCTCCTACAGGCGCACTTCTGCTTTAAAGGCATTATGTAAACTGACCGCCATCCACACCCTGGCTGAGTGAAAGCAAAGACCAGACAGGCAAGCCGCTGAGAGCCACTTCCTGTGCTGCTGGTGTGATGGCAAAAGGGCAGTGGAGATCAGATTCAACGCGAGGCACCTAGAGTCTTGGTAAACTGACAACCCACCGATGGCCACATCGTACTTGACTCTTTTGATAATTAATGTCTGAAATATGTTGTTAGATGAATGAATTAGGAACGGCTCCCTGTCTGGATAACCATATTGGGTTAGATATAAAAAGTAAAAACTGATCCTCAGTCAGAGTATTTACCCTGCCAAAAGCAACCATCAGTTTCAATCTAGAGACATCTCTGTAACAAGGAGTACCTCACAGAACATGCCCCATGATTCAATGATTCAGCAAATTTGTTGAAGATCAGTTCTGAACCAGTAAGAACAGGCATCCATATTCAGTTGCTGCAAAAGAGCCACACCAGTAAGAAAAAAACTGAAAAGCAATAATTTTGACATAGTGAACATATGCTACATGGGGAAAAGAACAGCGTACTACTGCAAAGCAACCAGACTACTTCATTATATCATTACCTTGTTGGTGAATGAATCCAAATATGTCCAGTGGTGTAAGACTCTAGTCATGCATTCATGGTTGGAGAGAACATTGAGTAAAAGAATCTCTTCTCACAATCTGGTCTGGAAATCGTCCAGCAAATTTTCCTTAAAAAAAGTTCTTGAGTGCCCCAAATGCAGCAGGTAACAGGAAGGTCCAGATAACGGCCATGGTAGTATGTATTTGGTTATCATCTTCCAAGTGTCCTTCATAAGATTTCATAAATCTTTTAGGCTCTTTTGTTAACACTGTACACTTTCAACTAATGTTTTTTTCTATTGTTGATGTTTAACAATTTAGATGTGTTAGGCTAACAATATGCTATTTTTTTTAGGATTTGACAACATATGGTTAGGGAAGTGATATCTCCATTAGTTATACACTTGGAGGGATGAGATAATAGGTCTTTTTGTTTAAGTATAAGTGGGTATATGTGTTTTTTATCAACCACTCTGGTATCCATTCACTACTCCAGTCTCTAAATAAGAAAAAGACTAATGCAGTTAGTTCATACTCTTCATATTCACATGCAGTGACACTGTATTAAGGTATACTAGGAATATTTCATTTGTACATCTCATTTGCTTGTCAGAGCTCACTTTCCTTAAAATACCTACAGTGGTGCATCCTCCAGTAACAGGAAACATTCCCACAACCTTGGCTAACATTATGTAAATGTTCTGTCAGTGTTAGGAGGAAACGTTCTTAAACTCACTTTAATAGGAGATTGAATAAATGCTACCTGCCCTTGTTAAAAGTTCTCTTAATGTTAGTTTGAAATGTTCTCCGTGCAACATTATATTAACATTCTTTTAACATTTAATTATTTTTTTTTATAAAGTTTAATAGGGATCCACTAGAGTTGTCATAACAACATGTTTTGAAGCATTCAGTCTTCTTTGAAATAATATAATATTTAATAAAAATAAGTTAATACAGTAAATACAATATAAGCAGTTTGTTTTTCCTAACCTGCATTCTGGACACTGCATAAAACACTGACTCCTCGGGGTTACGAAATGTATAGATTTTCCACATTGACTGTTGCCAGTGCAGCTGAACCAACAGCTCAAAGAAAGCAGTCCATTCCATAAGGTGCCTCATAAAGAGTAAAATAATGTTTCTGCTATTTGGTAACTTTTACCTTGTATCATAACATATAAGGCTGTCTGTAGAGAATTATATGATGGTATAACGATAGTTAAGTAACTTGAATTAAATGTATTCTAATTCAATTGAGAAACTAGCTAAGTAGCTTTGAGATGTTTTTTCTTCCATTATTCTTCCATTGACATCTCAACTCACATTATTATTGGTTATTAAATTATTGAATTAAATACAAAATGGTTTCAAAATTGATACAAATATTTAGGAAGTCCACTCGCCAATAGCTTCCTATAAACAGCAGCGGCAAGCATGTGGCTTATGTTCATGCTTTGTCTCATGTTGATTGTATTGATTATATGCCACGCCTATCACGTCTGCCTCACTGGCCACACAACCCGGATTTTGTAATGTAATTATTTTGTGCTTTATTTAAGCCTGTTTGTTTGTATGACCATTGCAGGTGGATTTCTCCTGCTCTCGTTAGTGCACTTTTATGCTTGGACTCATTTCCATTTGGTTCATTAATCCTTTCAGTTAGAGACCTGCGTTTACTTTTGCTTGCACGTTCCTCACACAAGACACCGTTTTATCATGTTATATGCTGTTTTTGAATGTTTCGCTTTCTATAAAAATAAAAGTTGAGCATGTTATTGGGGACATTCTACTTAATTAGAAATATTCTACAAACAGCAAACAGAACCTGTCAATGTTCTCAGAATATTCTAAGTAAAGAAATTTATCAGTGTGAATGAGGTTGAGGTAAAGTTCAGAGAAACGTTATAATAACTAAATAAATTGTTCATTTTAAGTTTCAGGGACCATGCCAATGCAACATTCCTACAACTGAAATGGAACATTAGGGGAAGTTAAACTAATTTACCAATAACATCCTAAAAACATTAAGAAGACCATATAAAAGTCAGTCTAAAAACTTTCTCAGTAAATTTCTAAGAAAACGTTCCTAGTACATTTTAAGATCTGAGAATATTCTTCTAACCTAAGAAAATCATTTTGGGAATATAAAAAAAACTGGACATTTTCACGGTTCAAGTTTCATATTATTTTCACACCCAAAATGTAACGTGAAGGAAACATTCTACAAACGTAATTTTGTTAGCTGGGAACTCTATGTTTGACTTTTGTTATAGGGTAACGATAGAAAGTGATTAAATAGCAATACGTTTGTAGTATTTACAAACAGTCATTATCACTGTATGTTAGTTATGTGTTAAGACTAAAATTTTAATAGATTAAAGAAGCCCTCCTCTGTAATAATTCAATGAGATCTTGTTTGTAATTGATATTTCGATTGTCATCGGTGTTAAGGACGTTGGGAGGGAGCAGAATTTATGCAATGGTTTGGACTTCAAGTGGTGGAGGCTTCTTCCTTGCCTGCACCAGAGGCTCCAGCACTGGGTGAAGCCAAAGTCACTTTGGCCTCTGGAGTCGGACTATCAGTGGAGATCACCTCAGGAGCCTTTCCTGAGCTTTTCTCAATGTCTGGGGTTTTAGGAGGAGCTGATGTAGGTGCTTCAGGGCCCCTCAGATCCAGTGCTGGAGAAGAGCCTATATCTGTTTTGGGCTCGGGGATACCGTTGGTGGTTGGCTTTGGATCAGTGACTGGTGACACTGCTTGTTTGAGATCAGCGGAGGGTGACATAACTGGTTTAGGGTCTGGAGATGGAGAAAGAGCAGGCTTGGAATCAGGGGTTGGAATAGTGGCTGCTGGTGTGGACTGTAGCGACAAGCTCACAGCAGGTGTGGGTCCAGATGTAGCTGGTTTGGTTGGTGTAAGATCAGGTGTTGGAGAGACTGCTGTTTTAGTTGGAGTGATTGCTGGCTTTGGGTCAGGAGCTGGTGTCTCCGCTTTTGGGGGCTCAGGACTGGAAGGGGATTTTACTTCAGGAGCAGGTGTTGGTTTGACTTCTAAGGCAGGTTTGGATTGAGGAGTTGGGCTGATGGCTTGTTTCGAGGTGGGAGTCACTGCTGTCTTGGGTTCTGGAGATGGACTGAATCCTGGTTTCTTTTCAGAAGTAGGTGAGAGTTTGGGTTGAGGTGAGGTTTCTTGTTTTGGAGCTGCAGAAACCGGTGCCATTTTCTCAGCTGCTGGCTTTGCTGGTTCTGATGTTACGGTAACAGCGGGTTTGGGCTCTGAGATTTGGCTGGCAATGGGTTTGGTGGCAGAGGAACTCAATAAATCGGCCTCTGTGATGGGTACGGTGACTGTTGGTGCCTCAGTGTCACTGTCTAATGGGAGACCAGCTGTGGTGAAGCCCACTCCAGAGTCACTGGTCTCCAAGTTCTTATCATGGATACTTGTATCTTTAGCAGATACCTCCAAGCCCTAGCCATAAAACACACAAGCCAAAAACACTTGTATTTATTTTGAAGACCATGGTGGTCATTTGCATGCATGTAATAATGCATGCTCTGTGAAATTAGGGATAAATCCTCATAGCTCAAACCTTAATGCTGACTTCAGTGCTCTGGGATTTCTCTGTGATATCCTCTTTCTGTGAGAGGACTGGGGCCTCCTCGTTTTGATGGGTTATGGCATCCTGAACCACCTGCAAATAGACAAATGGCCTTAATTGCTAAATATTTATTAATTCAATGAGATTTTTACTGTTCCCAAATGTAATAAAAATAGTTGGTAAGACCGATAGTTTTTGTGATTGGAATTTTAATCAAAATTTTATATAAAAGATAGTGTTACTGTGATAGCAAAATTCAATGACACATTGACACATTTACAGTCTTTGGAAATTGTGGTGGGAACTAGAAATAAAACACAGAGCCCGAACCAGATTTTTTTTGCAAGCTTTCTGCAGATGGAGTTACAGAGTTCTAAAAAGCAGTCGGTGTCCTGCAAGTATTCGAACTGTGGCCATCGTCTCGCCATTTTAATGATATGATCCAAAAGGGTAATTTCCCCCTCAGTGCAGCAGGTGCTATTACTGATGCTATTACTGAATGGGTAAGCCCTACTATTTACTCAGACATTAGCCTGTATAATTAAACAGTGCTGAAAGGTTTGATTTATGTGTCTTGGATGCATTAGAGGAAATTCGATGTGATGTTGCCTGCACTGTGCTGTTTCATGAGTGACGTCCTCACTCAAGAACTGATGGTCCTGTCAGCGCATCTCAGAGGTTCTCAGTGTTATGCTGGGGCGTTCACTCTTATTCACAAAGGACTGGTGTAACTGTAGCTTTTATGTATTCCAACTAAGCAAGAGCACACTTGGTCTGCAGAAAAGACTAGACACCTGTGTCTTAAAGCATGTTTACTTTTGTACTGGAAAGGTGCAATATTGCAATCTGCTAATATAGACATATTTTCTAGAAGATCGCGTGCGGCCGAAAGAGGAAGCCTTAGGTCACTCTCGGGTCATGGACCAGACAAGATGGAAAAGAGTGTAGATGTGGATGAGTAGACATGTTTAAGATAGAAACAGATTTCCCCATAGGGCAAAGTAAGACTTAGGCAAACATGGTTCTGTTATCCTATTCCATTTGTCCTTACATGGTCTGTTCACCAATGTAAGGGATCAGTCCCTCAATGCATATAAGGACTGACAAAATGTGAAATTCACTAGGGTGTTTTGTGATGTGACAAACTGTATGTTTGTGATACTTTCACCTCCAGTCTCCGAGCACTTGTAACCTATCCTTAGAGAGACCATGACAGCTTTCTGTAGGGAACATGGTTTTATCACCTGTCTGAAAGCTTCTCCTTCATCTTTGCCAGCGCTCTGGGCAATCTTCTCAATGGCCCGGGCTTTCTCAGCCCTTCTGCGCACCTTCACCAAACATGACAGCAGGCAAACTAGCAACAGCAGCACCACCAGGGCCATCAGCGAAATTACTGCCACATAGACGTCCGGTAGCCTGTATGCTAGCAGCCCAGGACACATGGGTAGAGAAAGGGGTTTTCTAGCATTAACAGAGAGGTTCTTGAAAGGTGCTATATAAAAATCTAAATATTATTAATTCATAAGGTATGGTAGAGCATTTTTTTCTAAATTAGAATAGAATAGAATAAAAGTAGAATAAAATAAATAAAAGTAGAATAAAATAAAACAAAGCTAAGTAACGCGAATGGTTAGACAAGCGTACATTTAAATGGCGCTATTATTCAATACAAATGTTGTGTAACTAGCACTTAGCAAAGACATAGGGCGTGTTATACATGGAGCGAGACTCAGACAAAGATGAGTGACAATCACAACATCGACACACATTAAATACCTTAACATATACAAGAACCAAGTGCAGTGCATAACTTTGACGAGACGAGCAACAAGTGAGACGGAGGAACACTTGCACATTGAATCATATCCAAAGGAAATATATATATGGTCCCCTCCAAAAGTATTGGAACAGCAAGGCAAATTAATTTGTATTTGTTGAAGAAGAGTTTGGTGATATCAATGGTTCGCAGGCTTCTGGCAGCGATTGCAAGCAAGGGTTATGCTAGCAAATATGAAATGTTATTTACATTAAGATTATTTGTTCCTTTACTTTTGCTCACCTAAAATACTGTGGTCTAATTCAAACAGTAATATGTCCTAAGATGTTTAACACATCTAGATGTAAATATCAGGAAATAAAAACTGAAATTATGAATTCAACTTTTGATCTTAAACTCAAATGTCTTCCGCGAACAACAAAAACAGCAATTTGCCGTGCTGTCCCAATATTTTTGAGGGGACTGTATGGACAAAAATGGACGCAGACCGTACATACACATGCCCACAGCAAGGGGCTGTACTGTGACAATTAGTACATGAGATCGGTAAATAAAAATGTTGGATAAATCTATCTAAATAGTTAATATATTGTAATTATAAAAATATTTGTAACTGATTTAATTAGCAAAGAAAGAAATAGAACAATATAATTAATTTAAAGAACTATAATAAATAGGCTATAAAAGCTCAACTAAACATAAAAGAAAATAATTTATACATCATACTGTTAAATCAGCTCATGTATTTTGAGGTGTGAGACTAAGAACCCTCTGGTTTCTTACCATTCACTTCAAGGTAAAATTTGGCTACTGGGAAGCCCTGGAGGTCAGTGACCTGATAGACGCCTGCGTCGCTGGCCTTCACCTGCTCCAGGATGCACATTGAGTCCTCCAGGATGAGGCGGTTCTCCATGTCCAGCTCAGCAGGCAGGTTCAACATGGCCCTGTCCATGATGGTCCGGGTGTGGCCGTCAGCACCAGAGTCAGAGTACGTCAGTCGAACCAAGGAGCTGTTTAAGTGTAGGTTCAGTTTAAAAGTGCCACCAAATGGCACATTGACAAAGTTCTGATGCTCTGAAACGCAGAAAAAGAAGGGGGGGGGGGGGGGGGGGTCTAAGTCTGTACAGTAGTCTAAACACCTACCCAAGACACCACATTATTTAAAGAGGCAGTGAGTTCTGTGATTCAGCCTAAATAAACGCACTGCAGGCACACAGACTCCTCATCAGCACCCCTGCTGGGTGTTCTGGGTGTAAGCAGGAAGGCTTCTTTCAGTTCCAGAGCAAATGGAGCCTCAATAAGAACAGAGCTCCACCCCCTCACCTTTTACATTCAGGCAAATCTTCTTGCTCACTTTCCCATCACTGGTGATGGTGTAGCTGCCCTCGTCGGCCCCGGTAACGGCGTGCAAGATGAGGCTTTGCTCGCTGATGACAAGCCGGTTCTCGTACCCCAAGCGGAGGACCCCATCATCGTCCAGCAGCTCCAACGCTGGATCAGACGTCTGATTCGCTTCAATGCCTCCGTGGCGGAAGCCCACGCGCACTGGGGCGGAGACTCCAAGCAGCGAGAGGTGGAAGTCTCCACCATACTTCACGCTCTCCTCCATGGTGCAGTCTGCAGTGGACACAGATGAAGGGAGAAAGGGAAGAAGACAGGAAATGGAAGAGAAAAAAGACATATGGAAAGAGTGAGAATGAGAAAAGGCAGAAAGACAGAAAAAAGAATAGAAGGCACTAGTGGTGACAGAGCTGTAATTATTATTCTGTGCCATATAATTACACCCCATGCAATTAACGACATGTACCCAGTAATGAAGAGCCTTAATCGTAGACCTGGTAATATTTTTCCAAGTGTATTTGTTTTTGCATACTGTATGTGTGTGTATAGTACATTAGAACACAAAGTGCAGTTTAATTTTACAGCATGCTGGTACAGTTACAGCCTCCAGCCCAAGCTATAGTTACAGGCAGCACCTCTGACGATGAGCTTCAACTTCACGGTGTCCTGAGGGTTTTGGGTGGAGTTAATGATGTAGACTCCCTCATCACTCTCTCCCACATTTTCCAGAATCAGGTGAGTCAAAACGTGGTTTAGCTTGACCCGAGGACTTATCACCGACCCTGACTTTAACAGCACCATCTCTCGGCCTGCTGGACCAACTATTGGATTAAACAAAACGTCGGTCCCATTCCCAGGCAGCAGGATGTGGAAATCCTCACCCAAGAACACAGTCTCCTCTTTTTCTAAGAAATAAGAGAATAACCAGGGGGAGAAAGACTGTCACGTTACAAAGAGGGTTGTACTGGCTTTTGTAAAAATACACAGCTTCATTGGAAATGTGGGTTAATTTAATGCATGGTCAAAGATCCTACCATTTAGTGCCTCAGAGGAACCTAGGAAGGACGGGAAAAGGAACAATGAGGCTGCTACACAAAAACCCATTTTGAGAAGAAATAACCATCATATACAACTTCATAGCACAAATCCCTTTAAGCTATAGCCATATCGAGCATGGACATTTAAACATAAACATTTAGCATTGTAAATTTGTTGTTTTAAGTATATATTTGATCCTTACCCAAGCATAGCAGCAAACCGAAGACCACAACTCTGAGGCTATCCATGTTAACTCTAAAGACACAAACAGCCAAGGTTTACCATTATACAGTCATAGAAAGAAAACAGTGACACTTGAACCCAATGATTCCCTCGAGGCAAGGTACAAACGAAACGCCCTTTGATCAAGTCACATCAAACAAAGTTGGTTCCCCTCTTGGTAACCTTTTGCGTTGGACCAGGGATGCAGCATCAGAAAGTTAATGCCTCTCTTTCATGGAACTGCTGAGAGAAATAATGGGGTGGCCTATAGGGAAGTGTTGGGGAATTAGCTTCTTAAAATCCCATTACAGCATGTTTGTGATTATGTTAAGGCAGGCCTGGCTGCTTCAGCGCTCGTTCATCGATTCATCTGGCCCTGCAGGGCACACAAATTAAAGAGCAATAGGTTTGAGTTTCAGGGCTTTGTAGTAATGGTTTGGCTTGGTGTCAATCTCAGACTGCAGAGCAGGACAGTGAGTGGCTCTTCTTGCACACAGAAGTGAAATGCACTAAAGCTGCATGACAGGAAAAATTTAAGTGGAATACATATCTGACATTTCACTGAATTTGGACTCAAATATGTATCTATTACCTGTCTAGATAAGATAGTCTACTGATTAGCATATTCCTCAGGCATATATACAGCTGTCACTTTACGGAGGCCCCCTGCCCGCCGCCTCAGTTAGCAGCAGCAGTATTTCATGTTGTCCTGTTGTTGTTGTATTGTGTTCGTCCCTCAGGTGGGCGGGCCCTATTAGCATACCCGACACCTGAGGGTCATTTGTCTGTCCATAAATGTCTTGTCTTTGTACCAGTTGACTGCTGGTTATTGTATCCTTCCTTTGGATTGTGTCACAGGTTTTAAGTTTGTGCATGTTATTCATTAAATCCTCCCTCCCTGAGACTGGTGTGATTGCTTCCTTTTTATTTGCACTCTGTCAGAAACTGCTGATCTACTGGGATTTTCATGCACAACCATATCTAGGGTTTACAGAGAATGGTCAGAAAAAGACAAAATATCCAGTGAGCGGCAGTTCTGTGGGCGCAAATGCCTCATTGATGCCAGAGGACAGGGGAGAATGACCAGACTGGTTCGAGCTGAGAGAACGGCAATAGTAACTCAAATAAGTCATTAAAATAGTCAAATAGACTCAAATAGTTGTTACAACCGAGGCATGCAGATGAGCATCTCTGAATGCACAACACGTCAAACCTTGAGGCAGATGAGCTACAGCAGAAGACCACACTGGGTGCCACTCCTATCAGCTAAGAACAGGAAACTGAGGAAACTGAGAAACTACAATATGCACAGGCTCAACAATATTGGACAATAAAAGATTGAAAAAAAGTTCCCTGGTCTGATGAGTCTTGATTTCTGCTGCAACATTCAGACGGTAGGGTCAGAATTTGGCGTCAACAACATTAAAGCATGGATCCATCCTGCCTTGTATCAACGGTTCAGGCTGGTGGTGGTGCAATGGTGTGGGGGATATTTTCCTGGCACAATTTGGACCCATGGGTACCAATTGAGCATCCTCTCGGAAGGCTATCCACAAGGTTTAGGAGTGTGTTTATGGGGATTTGTGAGGTCATTTGTGAGGTCACGTACTGACGAGAAGGCTTGGCTCTCAGTCTTCACTCTAATTTATCCCAAAGGTGTTCTATCGGGTTGAGGTCAGGAGTCTGTGCAGGCCAGTCAAGTTCATCCATGCCAGACTCAGCCATCCATGACTTTATAGACCTTGCATTATGCCCTGGTGCACAGTCATGTTGGAAGAGGAAGGGGTCAGCTCCAAACTGTTCCCACAAAGTTGGGAGCGTGGACTTGTTCAAAATGTCTTGGTATGCTGAAACATTCAGAGTTCCTTTCACTGGAACTAATGGGCCACGCCCAGCTCTTGAAAAACAATACCACACCATAACCCCCCACCACCACCAAACTTTAAATTTGGCAAAATGGAGTCAGACAAGTACTGTTCTTCTGGCAACCGGCAAACCCAGACTCGTCCATCAGATTGCCAGATGGAGAAGCGTGATTCGTTACTCCAGAGAATGCGCCTCTATTTCTCTAGAGTCCAGCGGCGGCATGCTTAACACCACTGCATCTGACACTTTACATTGCACTTGGTGATGTATGGCTTGGATGCAGCTGCTCAACCCTGAAATCCCATTCCATGAAGCTCTCTGTGCACTCTTCTTGAGCTAATCTGAAGGCCACATGAAGTTTGGGTGTCTGTAGTGATTGACTCTGCAGAAAGTTGGTGACCTCTTCGCACTATGTGCTTCAGCATTCGCTGACCCTGCTTTGTCAGTTTACGTGGCCTACCACTTTTTGGCTTAGTTGCTGTCGTTCTCAAACATTTCCATTTTTTTAAATTACAGCTGACAGTTGACTTTAGAATTTTTAGTAGCGAGGAAATTTCACAACTGGATTTGTTGCACAGGTAGTATCCTATCCTAACCTGGAATTCACTGAGCTCCTGACAGCAACCCATTCTTTCACAACTGTTTATACAGTCTGCATGCCTAGGTGCTTAATTTTATACACCTGCAGCCATGGAAGTGATTGGAACACCTGAATACTTTTGGCAATAGTGTGTGTGTGAGTATATTTATATACAGTGGGTCCTCGACTTACGACGTTGATCCGTTCCTACATCGCGTCATAAACCGATTTTCAGTGTAATTCCGAACATACGTACATACTGTACGTAAATAACATACAAGAGAGAGAATGGCGTAGCAGCAAGCTAAAATGGTGTAAAATGTGACTGGGGTGATGCTGTCCTCCTCGGTCCCGAGCTGCGTAACCATGTATTCTTCTGCCACGCACACCAAACATGAAGTTCGTGTTACGACGTTTACGACGCAAAACAACTTAAGTCGAAACAAGGCTTTATACAGTAAATGGCAGATGTGTCATAACCACGAAACATCATAATTCGGGACTGACGTCGTGTATATATAATAGTGTATATATAATAGTGTATATATATATATATATATATATATATATATATATATATATATATATATATATATATATATATATATATATGTATATATATATACATACACACAGAGCTCTTATAACTAACACCTCAGACAGAGATCTAATAGCAGACAGCTCAGAGGTCTTCAGGGATAGCAGTCTTCACCATACCAATCCAAATTAGCAGAAGTATCATTATAGCATGCTTTATGTTAACACATATGGATAATATAGTAGGGTTAAGTAAACAAATATTTAGAAAGAACAAAGAATGAATCCATAAAGTCTGGAATATAGTGAGTACACTAGCGTGTTCTGTCATGGTGGCGAGGGCGGAGAAACAGAGAGAGTAGTACACACATAACATTTATTACACAAACACAAGACAATTAAACAGGCATAGTGACAGTTACAGATGGCAACACGTGACAAAGACTGACCACATGGTCGATCTTTGTATTTGTATGTGTCATGGTGAATGTGTTGTGTCACTGTGTTTGTTTTTATGTGTACTAAATGTTCTGTGTTTGTCTTTATGTGTATTAAATGTTCTATATTTGTCTTTATGTTTATTAAATGTTCTGTTTGTCTTTATGTCTATTAAATGTTCTGTTTGTCTTTATGTTTATTAAATGTTCTGTGTTTGTCTTTATGTCTATTAAATGTTCTGTTTGTCTTTATGTTTATTAAATGTTATGTGTGTCTTTATGTCTATTAAATGTTCAGTGATTTTCTTTATGTTTATTAAATGTCCTGTGTTGGTCTTTATGTTAATTAAATGTTCTGTGTTTGTCTTTATGTTAATTAAATGTTCTGTGTTTGTCTTTATGTCTTTTAAATGTTCTGTGTTTGTCTTTATGTTAATTAAATGTTTGCACACTGTTCCAGCTTCCCCTCCCTTGCTCACTGTGACATATTCAATTTATAATAATGAACTCTTCTGTGGTTATTTTAAACACAGAAGTTACTACTGTTATGGACCCAGACCATTATGCATGAGGAAATTCTTCATTTCCCTCAGAAAAGATCAAAACTACCAATAAACCAAAAGTCTTTAGACATAAAAGGGAATTGAGGCTATTGGGTTGTTTTATGAGTACAAATTACTTAAAGTGCCACTTCTATTTCCACAGTAGAGAAGATAAGCATTTAAATTCAGATAAAGAAGTTTAAGTAAATAAGCTGATAAGTTTTTTTTTTTACATCTGGACTGCTCAGAAGAAGTAGCTTTTGCACAGCTTTTTAACACATGACTAAAAGGAAAGCAAACTACTGGACCCTAGAGCTTGGACACTGATTCTCCAATCACAAGGACTGGCAGATCCTGCCATTACCGGTGAGAGGACATGGGGAGGCGGTAGGATGATGATATATAACCGTAATCCTTCTGAAACCCAGGGCATGGTGAAGACACATCCTTAAATGTCTGCAGAGTAGGTGGAGACAGGCTGGAGGAAAGGGTGCAGCAGAAAGGATCGGAACAGTGAAGAGGAGCAGGAAATAGGAAGGACTGGGGTGGCAGGATATGACGGATGGGGGGGGAGAACAGAGCGCTGGAGGAATCAGGACACCGAACTGCTAAATATCTATGATGGTGATGGTGGTAGATTTGGACTACTATGGATTATGGACAGCATCACCTGTCTGTAACTGCCTTCCATTTCATTGGTTGTTGGTAGTAAAGGATGAATGAGATACACCCAGTCAGGTAGGGGATGGGTGGAGATAAAGCAGGTGGTGTTCTGTTTTTCTCAGGGGCTTCTTCCTTCTGTATCCCTTGAACTGAACAGGACTGGCATGCTGTAACTTTAAAAACCACCTTCCTTTTACATCTTAACTAGATTTAGCACTAAATTTATATTATCATTGATTAATATCAAGTTTCTAACATTCATGACTGGGTCAGTAGTTTGGAGGGATTTGATTCTGAGTGACACAGGAATATGTTATATAACCATAATTTTGGACCATAACAGCCATAATTGTGTAATCACTGTATATATTTGTTGTCATTACTGCAATTGTGGCACTGCAAGTAATAGACTGTCTTCTTCTGCGTATCCTCTGTAGGGCAGGAAGAACAAAGAACGAAGCAGAATGTCATACATAGGGGTTACGGGACAGACAAAAGCGATGATATTACATCCCACTCTCTTATCCTAAGGAACGCCAATCTCTAAGAGATGGGTTTTCTCTCAGAAACTGATATATGTTTTCAGGCCTTGCTGGCATTTTATCTGGATATGAGGTTCTATAAGAGACTCTATCTGTATCTGTGCTGTCAAGCCTCACTGAAACCAGTCAAAGCTTCTCCTGAACTGTGGTGTGAGCGCTCTAAGAGCTCGGTTTCCTGAGCTGGAAAAACAATCATAAGAAGTCAATGTATTTGTTATTCTTTGAAAATTATGGATCTTGGGCTGTGCAGCTGTTGAATGAGTATTGTTTGCGGGGAGAGTGTCAGACGGAAACCACAGATGAATCCACAGTAGACTTATTCCAAAGGCACAACAATATTTCATGATTTTTACTTAGTTTTGACCTAGAGGATAACAAATATGCCAGTGACCTATATATTGCCATTGTGCTGACAAACATCCTGTATTTTCCTTGCGTACGTTTCTATAGCATCTACCATTTGCCACAGAGTTCAACATAGTCATTTTATGTCTGGGATATTCACTACAGCAGCAGAAAGGTTGCAAAGGGGACACCTGATTAAGGTGTTGGCCAGAACTGCCTATGGCAGCAGTATCCGGTGCAAGAGGAGACCAACTCTCTGCATATACTCCCACTGCACTGCTGTTCATACTGTGCACACTACCATCTCACACCATACTAGACCGAACCAATCCACATGTGCATCCAAGCAATCTCTTCAAATCCATGGTATACTCTGCATGGTATATTAATACAGTTCTGTTTTTGGCTTTAAGATATAAAATCCACTATAGTTTTCTTTGTACTTAGACACGCAGACAATAGATCACACATGGCCTAGCTGTCTCCGCTCCTCTCACCGTGGTGTCTCTGGGGACACTATCATACTGTGAGCTTCATTTTCCTTCAGTCTAAACCCTCCATTTCTTTCCCAAGTCAGACCACATACAGACACCCTCACCAGCACCACCAGCACTTCCATTACTTCCATTAAATTCCTTTGCTCTTCCCTTTACGTAATACTGAAACATCCCATAATACTCTAAAGGTATGGTTACGCCCTTTCTCCAAAATAAAACACTCACTCCACTCTCTCTCTCTCTCTCTCACACGCACACACACACACACACACACACACACACACACACACACACACACACACAAAATGTTCATTCCTCCATCCTCATAACACATTTATAAAACATGATGAGACGAGACGACACATAAATGAAGCAAGACAGAGCTGTGGGCCATTTTGTCAACTCACAAGCCAAATGCCACATACTGTGATCCCGTATTTGGGGCTTGCAACGGAAGCACAGAGAATAAATAACAATGGAAGGGCAATAAAATTGATTAAGGTTATTTTTCTATGGGTTTTCTTATTTTCTTATTCGAGGCACGTTACAGCAGGTGGACGTCGGCTCCAGAGAAACGGGTGTATATTACACATAAAACTAGCGCCTCTGCGGTTCATCGACACTATAATAGCGGACTTCTAGTGCGTGAGTTCTTCCTCTGACTTCTTCGTAAATATGTAGCAAATCTGCTTAATTAACTGTAAAATTGTAATGAAATTATACATTGGGTGGCTCGACACTGATGCATCATGCAGTCCGCGTGTGTCCTGTGACATGAGAAGGGCCCATTGATATGCGCAGGAGGATGTAGGCTATCTGACTTACCGGGAGCGCAATCAGTGTCTCCAGTAATGCAAAAGACATTTATTTTCCATTAGAACAAGAACAAATCCTCCCCGTCATAGAAATATTTGCTATTCCTACATATTTCTCGGAGTAGCACAATGAGAGGCATCGCCCACACATGTTCGGGGACGGGGCACGATAAAATGATCAACGCCTGCCAATGAACCCGTAGTTTATCGCCGGCCGAATGCAAGGCGCGCACAGAGCAAACGTTAAAAATAATTAAAATCGTAGACAAAATCTTTGATCCGATTTGCAACCAACTGTGTGTAAAAACATTCTCCTAACATTTATATACATGCTGTAGAATACTTGCAGTACTTAAAACGGGTGTAAGCTCGTCGTGGTAGTCGTTTTAACGGGATTTATGACGTTGCACTACATAGTATTATTATTTCTGCATGCTGACTGAGCATTTAATGCTGTGCATATATTATCGCGTCCCACGACCAGGGTGTGCGCTACTCGTGTTGAAAAAATCAGATTCTGAACACTAGAATATATTTTCTAAAGACAAAATATTTAGCATGCTCTACCATTTTCTAACCATATCAGTCATATTATCATATATAACCTACACATTTTGGAAAATTACCAGACAACGCAAAAACTGCAGAATTTAACCCCTACTGTCCTGCACACATTAGCCTATTTAAGACGGCTTAGAAATTGCATTCCGCAAAATTACCTATTTCTCTTACCGTGTCTGCAACAATAACCTCCGCATTGCTAATGATGTGTAAATGCCCGAGATGGATTGGATGTCCCGCGATTTCCCTCTAAATGTTTCTTTTGCTTCTTTCCACCTCCTTTTCAACCTCGCCTCCCGAGAAAACCACTTGAGGACTGAGGTTGCACATTTGGAAGGCGTTCAGAATACGTCGGTATCTCGGAGATGCTCGAGTGAGGTCGGCAAATCCCGGATTCTCCAGCCTTCGTGAGCGCAAAAATTATTCAGCCTCGTAAAACCAGGCTGGCATATTGCTGAATAGAATAATGAAAACCAATTTAGTAAAGGTAAATCTAAACACCGAGGTAGATCACTAAAGGCAGTATTTTTAATCGATTTATGAGCAGGTCAATTAATTAATTTAATTAGCTCCGACCGATGGAGTAAGCCAGAACATTTCAATCTAGTGCTATATTTAATGCCAAGTGAGACGACAAGCGGTTAATTCCAGCTCTTTATATCAATGTGGTTAAGACATTGAATTTCATACAAAATAATAAACAGGCAGCAAGTAATTTTCTTTAGCTAAACCTTTATTTTGTAGGGTAGACTTGGGCATTGCACGGCCCGCGGGCCACATCCAGCCCTCTGACTATCTAACCAGCCCGCATGAGATCTTTGACAAGTTAAAAGTCAAAGGTAAATGTGTGAATATGACACCTATTACGTTGTTATAGGTGAAACTTAAACTTCACTGCTTTTATTTTTGAAGACAGCTGATTTGCTTTTGTTTTGATATTTGTGTCTGTGCCAATTCGCTCATGCACCTTCACTCAAATATGTCGGCTAATGTGTTGGACAGCTTTCAAGAAATTAGCTCTATATGTCAGCTCACAGTAAAAAAGAATGATTGTTAGCTGTGTTGAAGGATTACAATTCGAATCGCTATTACGAGAGTAAACATGCACAGAATTACAAGAACCTGACTGGCACGGGTGTCTCAAAATGTGCTAGTGAAATTAAATGTGCCATATTTGTCAATTGTGATTTTTCACCGCAATCAAAATTTGTCCTCCGCATTTACCCATCTGTGCAATTAGAACACACACACACACACACACACTAGTGGTTATTAGAGCCTTTTCTTGTAAGGCCCCCCAGCTTTGGAATAATCTTCCTAAATGCGTCCGGGACTCTGACACAGTCACAATCTTTAAGTCTAGGTTGAAAACCCACTTATTTAGTTTAGCGTTTGATAATTAATATCCCCCCTTAGATAAAGGTACAGATCCAGGGGTTCACAGGCGAAGGGTTTTATGGTAGACTGGGGTGCTGGTGCTGTCGTCCTGTCACTGCTCGTGGTCACTCAAGTTTGTTGACAGTGCAGTGGACGGATGCCATTGTCTCAGAATGCCCCAAGCCTATGTTACCTTCTGGTTCTGCCTTTTTTAGCTAGGCTGTAATAATTTAACTTAATGCCGGAGTTGCTGCCACACTGCAGAAATTTTTATCATTTCACCTTTCTTGTATATGTCCTCATACAGAGCTAATTTTCCCTGTTTCATTTCTCCACATGGCTGCCCGCCTGCTTGAGGAATAATGAGATGAGGAGACCAGCGATCCATCCTGGGCCGGCCACCTCCTGCCTAACCGGATGCCTACATCATGATGGACATTATTACATATGTTTCCTTTTCTTTCTCTTCTTTGTGTCTAAATTGTTGTTGTTGTCATGGTGACCGGTGTCGACCAGAGGAGGATGGGTTCCCCCCCTGAGTCTTGGTTCCTCTCAAGGTTTCTTCCTCATGCAAAAAACTAGGGAGTTTTTCCTTGCCACTGTCACCTTTGGCTTGCTCACTGGGGGCTAGGACTCGACACTTGTAAAGCTGCTTTGTGACAACCACTGTTGTAAAAAGCGCTATATAAATAAAATTTGATTTGACATACCGGAGCGGAGCTCGGAGAGGTCGTTTTCTGCATGGTCCTAGCGCTAGATTCGTTGCTATTTAAATATTTGTTTTTTAACCGTTAAAAAGTGGGGGGACATGGCTTCGTCGCTATTTAAATATTTGGTTTTAACTGTAAAAACTGGGGGGGGACCAAAACCGGCTTTTGAAAAAGTTATGTCCGTGTGTGTGTGTGTGTGTGTGTGTGTGTGTGTGTGTGTGTGTGTGTTTGGAGGGAGAGATGAGATGATAAATTACATGAGTGAGATCATTTGCTGTCTTGCTACTTATTATGTCTAGTCACTATCGACTCATAACACGTGCTATGTATAATTATAACTACTGTACATTATAACAAGCACTAGTCTTTATATCAGTTATAATCATAAACATAACTTGGAGAGGCTCCTAAACCGCTTAGAGAAGCGCAGTTCACGTGCGGATGCTTTCGGTTTAGGTGCTGAAGTATTGAGGAAGTACTGTTATGGTAGGCCAGGTCTGTTTTACAGTAAATACACTGCACTACGTTGTCCTCCTTGCGCAGCGAAAAATGGTCCCACACTTTTGACATTTTTGCCTTTTTACGGACACCGCTATCTTCATTTTCCGCCATTTCCATCAAAACAAATCACACCGGAGCTGCGCAGTAGTACAAAGCGGGATTGATACGACAGCAGAAACATTTAAAATAGATGGTGACATAAATTAAACGAAGCCTCGAAGCAAAGAATTTGCCTCGAGTAATTTTTGTAATCGAATTACTCGAGTTACTCGAAGAATCGTTTTAGCTCTACTGGGAATCGAACCCATGACCCTCCGGTCACAAGACTAGTTCCCTACTACAGGACCATGCAAAGGTAGCAAGGAGGTTTTACAGTGCTGCACTCATCCAGACATGCAGCAGCCAGGACCAGCTGTGTAATATTCCACAACACTGCAGGAAACACTAAGACATTGTCTGATGGGGAGTTTACTTATACCCCAGGTGTATAAGTTTAATAACGGGAACAGACAAACACATGGATGACTGCCGATCTTATCGACAGTCAGTTGCAGGTTTTAATAATGTGAGGAAAATAAGAATTTGAACACTACGACATTGCAAGTTCTCCCACTTAGAAATCATGGAGGGGTCTAAAATTTTAATCTTAGGTGCATGTCCTCTGTGAGAGACATAATCTAATCTGGAAATCACAAATCTGGAAATCACAGTGTATGATTTTAAAAATAATTTATTGTCACGGTTGGCTCCACCCTCCATGTTAATCATGCCTACGTTTCGTTTGTTCGTTGTGGTATGTTTTGTTAATGCCCCTTGTAATTCCTTTCAGCTGTGTCTTGTTCAGTTTTCAATGTTAATATTTGGTACAGTAGCCTTTGTTTGCATTTACCGAGGACAAACATTTCCTGTAGCTTCTGCACACACTGCAGGTTTACACACACTGCAGATGAGATTTTGACCTACTCCGCCACACAGATATTCTCCAGCCATGTTTCTGGGCTGTCGCTGAGAAACACAAAGTTTGAGCTCCCTCCAAAGATTTTCTATAGGTTTTAGTTCTGGAGACTGGCTAGGCCTTGATATGCTTCTTACGGAGCCACTCCTTGGTTATCCTGGCTGTGTGCTGTGAGTCATTGTCTTGCTGAAAGCCCCAGCCACAACCCGTCTTCAATTCTCTAATTGAGAGAAGGAGGTTGTTCCCCAAAATCTGGCAATACATGGCCCCGGTCATCCTCTCCTTAATACAGTGCGGTCGTCCTGTCCCATGTGCAGAAAAACACCCACAAAGCACGATTCTTGCACCCCCATGCTTCACAGTAGGGATGGTGTTTTTGGGAACTGTACTCATCATTCTTTGTCCTCCAAACACGCAGAGTGGAATTAAGACCAAAAAGTTCTATTTTGGTCTCATCTGATCACAGAACTCAAATATTTATTTTCCTCACTGTAAGTGTAGGTTCAGTTTAAGGTGCCGCCATATGGCACATTGACAAAGTTCTGATGCTCTGAAATGCAGAAAACGAAGGAGGGGTGAAGTCTAAGTACACAGACTCCTCCTCAGCACCCCTGCTGGGAGTTCTGGGTGTAAGTAGGGAGGCCTCTTTCAGTTCTCTTCAGTTTAAAGGTGCCACCATATGGCACATCGACAAAGTTCTGATGCTCTGACACACAGAAAGAAGAAGAAGGGGGGGGGAGGAAGGTGACAATGATGCCAGGATCTGCACGTGTAATCCTGCCATTTTCCCAGCATGTTTGGAACATGAAGAAAAGATGACAAATGAGGAGGTGAAATAGAGTAAGAATGAAGTCAGCAGGGGAAAGGAAGAGATGGTATAAATATTTAATTGGATGAGCACTGCAGGCAAAGAAAAAAAATCTGAACAGCCCTCTCTCTCTCTCTCTCAGTTTCTCTCTCCATCTCTCATTCTCTCTAATCCTTCTTTCTCTCACCATCTCTCTCTCTCTCTCTCTGGGTTTCTTTATTATTCAATATCTATCTGCCCCTATTAGCTGTTTTTCCTGTCCTCACATAGACGGTCCTTTGCCGCCCAGCTTATAACACTCCCCTCCCCAAGGCTACCTGCAGTACTTCCTCAGCTCAATTCTGTAACGATCTAACGAGGCAGGTGTGACGCAATCGCAGGATTTTTTAGGTTTTATTAGAGAGACCAAACAGAAGACAGAACAGGGGAGGACAGGAACAAGGGGGCGTGACAGACAATAGGGAACTATGGAAACGGGGAAATGAGACAGGACTGGAACAGGGAAAACACAAACACGAGGACCAGGATGACAGAGACTGGGGCACACAAGGCCATGGATGTGGGGGTCCAGGGACATAGGGACCCAATAGGGAGAAGGACACTGGGACAGGCACGACAACAGTTGGGGACATGTCACTGAGAGACAGGACAGCACTGCGGGAACCACAAGCTACAGAGAAAGGAGACACAGAACAGGGACTGAACTGAGACAAAGGAAAGGGGCCAGAGGACACAGGACTTGGGAGGACAGGCACTGGACATGAAGAGAAGGGGCAGGAGCAAACTGAGAGGGACTAGGGAACCCGGGAGACAGGATGGTGTCAGGGCGAGGCAAGGAGGCAAGACGGGACCAGGCAGGACAGAGAGCAGACACAGGAGAGAGGAGCTGGACTGGGAACACAGAGGGACTTGCAGCTGAGGCGAACATGGACAGGACTATGGAGATGTGTACGGGGACAAAGTGGGTAAAGACTTGGGGTACAATTACATGGACAGGGACAGAAATCATGACACCAGACACAGACACAGGAACAGGCACATTGACTCCAACAGAAACACACACTGGGACAGGGACCAACAGGAAGCCAGGGACAGAACAAGGTAAAAAGGGAAACTCCGGCACAGATGAACAATCATTACTAGAGGGAACAACACCAATGTCAACATTAGGCCCACAAGGGGGCAGTGCAATCTCTGTAGGCCCCTGAGGGGAACCAGATGTAGGGGCAGGCTCTATGTTGGCCCTGATATCGGAAGGAGTCTGTTGGAGGGCAATGGGGATGGGAGGAGTCTGCTGGCAGGCCATGGGGACTGGAGGTGGCCCCTTCCAAGGTGCGGGAACTGGAAAGGTAGGTTACCCATTTCGGGTCTCGGGAGACAGGAATTGTAGATGACCTCTTTCGGGTCAGGGGGGACATGACTAGCGGGTGACCCATTTTGGGTCATGGAGACATTCCTAGTGGGTGACCCTTTCCCTGGTCATGGGGGCAGAGACAGCCGTCCAGAGACGGAATCGAGAGTTGCGAAGTCGAGAGGATGGCATTAGGAGGTGCCGAAGCCAAGGAGGCTCTGGAAAGCCAACAGCTGAGGAGGCTCTGGAAAGCATGAAAACCGAGGAGGCTCTGGGGAGCACTCCAGCCGGGGAGGCGAGGAAGCCTTGGAGCTGGCAGCAGAAGAGGTGCTGGGGAGCGAGGCGGCTGTGGAGGAGCTGGGGAACGAGGCAATCGCTGACTAGCTGTTGAGGCAATCGCGGTGGACCTGGGGAGTGGCGCAGCCGAGGAGGTGCTCGGGAGTGGCACGGTAGACGAGGAGGCGCCTGGGAGTGCCGTGGTCGTGGAGGAGCTAGAGAGTGTTGTTGTTGAGGAGTCGACCAGAGGTGAAGGAGAAGCTGAGTGGTAACTTCAGCAAACCTAACAAGCCTGAGGTTGCAGAAATCCTCTACGGTCCAGGCTTCACTCATGGGGGTTGCTAAAATAATGTCAGCCCATTGAAGTGCCTTCCCCTTAAGCTGAGACATCATGAACAGAACCTGAATATTTTCCGGAGGAGTAGGGCAAGTGAGCATGCATTGTATGCAAGTATGCATTGCACTGCATTACAAAACTCTCAGCTGGCTGGGTCTCTCCATCATATTCCTCTAGGCAACGGGCCAAGGAGGGCAGCGTAATAGGGTTTCTCACAGAGTGCTTCACTAAAAGTAATTGGAGATTATTTAAACATTCTTGGAAATAATAATTAAGCCAAAACATCGGCAAACTACTGAAGGTATCCCGCTGCGTCATTTAAGGTCGTGATTCTGTAACGATCTAACGAGGCAGGTGTGACGCAATCGCAGGAGTTTTTAGGTTTTATTAGAGAGACCAAACAGAAGACTGAACAGAGGAGGACGACCAAGTGCGAGGAAGCATAAACACAAAGGAATACACACACAACGGCAAGATAAATATAACATAGAAACGCTAACCAATATAATTATCCAATTATCCAACTTCATGTGTAGAGCATTGATACCCTCCACAATCGAATCTAAGCGTTTGCTAACAGTCACAGTATGTGTTCCAACAGCTCTACCTATCTCATCAATCATGTTGGGCAATTTTCATGGGTGTTCGATAACACGAATTGGTATGAAACAGAATAAATGGATCACAAGTCAACCACACAAGGGAGAGCTAAAGCAAATACCAGGAAATACCAGAGAGCTGAAAACCAAAGCAGAGAACCATCGACCACATACAATCACCAACAGGGGACAAGGGAAACACAAGGAGCATAAATACAGATTAAACGGGGAGCAATAGCAAGACACAGGTGGCCATGACAATTACCGGGGTGAGGACACAAGGAACAAGGGGGCGTGACAGACTATAGGGAACTATGGAAACGGGGAAACAAGGCAGGACTGGAACAGGGAAAACAAAAACATGAAGACCAGGATGACGGGGGGGGGGGCTGAGCTAGGCGTTAAAAATTCATCCTTTCCTTCTCTTCATTTCAAGCTGCCCTCTCTACTGCAGTTTATTTTTTTATTCCTCTCTTCAGATTCATTCCTACCCCTCATTTATGTGAGCTGTAAAAATCCACATTCACTCTCAACCACCGCCCCCTCTGTCACTCACTCTTTCCATCTCTCACTCTGTCCTTCTCTCTCACTCCCTCCATCTCTCACTCAGTCCATCTCTCTCACTTCCTCAATCTCTTTCACTCCCTCCTTCCTCTCTGCCTTTAATTACAAAAAGAAGGATGGACATTCCTAAATATCCAACTTCAAATTGGTTGCATTTTCAGTGTGAGGACTAACCGAACATCCCAAATACTTAGTTCTTAGTTCTAGAGAAAATCAAATCAAGCCAGCCAACCTGGAATGACCATTTTGTACAATGTAATTTTCATTTCTACAGTAGAAACCACATTATTTAAAAGGGCAGTGAGTTCTGTGACTCATCAGCACCCCCTGCTGGGTGTTCTGGGTTTACATAGGAAGGCTTCTTTCAGTTCTCTTCAGGGTATCAAGTGGCAATTGGAACCTCAATAAGAACAGAGCTCCAAAAGCCAACGTTTAACTGGCAGATGTTTTAGTGGTTATGCATGACTGCTATGACAGCTGGCATTTACTCAAGGATGACTCTGGAGACCAGAGGGTCTGGGGGTCCACACAAATGCAAGGCAATGCTTCACTGGCGAGAGCCAACATGCTTTTCTCCCCCTCATCTTTTACATTCAGGCAAATTTCCTCAAGTCTTTACTCAAGAATCACTGTAGAAAACTGTAATGCTGACATACAAAAATAAATCCTGGTTACATTGCAAAACAAACTTTGCCTGAATGCATTTACTGTATATGACATGGATCATGGGAAAACCCATACAGGTGCTAGCGGTTAGCGTTCATAAATTAGCTGAAAAATAAAAAATTTATATATATATATATATATATATATATATATATATATATATATATATATATATATTTGGTCAATGAACAAAATGAGTATATATATACATATAACAACGTAAGACACACGTTTCTTCAGATGACTTAACTTCATACAGTAACACTGAAGGCACAAATGAACACTACTGCTACAGGATGTCACACTCCCTCTACACACACTGTTGTAATTATGTTGGTTCGGTGACGTGACACTTTGTGGACTTAAGCATCTTTGCTGGGAATGGCATTCACTACCACTCCAACAGGCCATTCATCTCTCTTCTTTAAGAAGCACAACATCTCCTTCTGTCAGGTTTGGTTTGTCCACGTGGCAATTTTTTCTAGGCTGAAGTGACACCAGATACTCCTGACAACAGCATTTCCAGAATGCATCAGCCAAAGCCTGGACCTGCTTCCATTGCTTGCTGTAGAGGTCTCCGTGGTTGTATTCGCCTGATGCTGGTGACACTGGATCAATATTATGTGTCAAGAGCATAGCAGGTGTCAGGACAGTGGGCATGTCTGGATCAGAAGAGATGGGAACTAGAGGTCTGGTGTTCGTGATGGCCAAAAATATCGGACATAAGTGTGACCAGAACCTCGAGTCAGGTGGAGTGTTTTTGTCTTAAGCAGCAGGGCATCCAGTATTCTACAAGCAACACCCATCACCCACTCCCACACTCCACCCATGTCTGATGACAGGATTGTCCACGTGTTTGCACGCCCCAACAAAGTTTGTTCTTCTGTCAGACCGGAAGAGATGGACAGGACTATGCACAGCTGTGAATATTCTCAGTGCATTTACAAAGCTTGAGGAAGAAAGAGATCGAGCTCTTGAAACTAGTCGAAGATGACCGCCCAGTGTTTATTCTCTGCAATGCCACCTCAAATTTGTCTTGTACTGATGGTCCATGGGCCAAATACTTCGACACCTACATTTCTGAATGGAAGACCTGCGTTGGATCATTCAGCAAGTAACTGACATTTTTTATTCTTCATTTCATCCTCTTAACTTGTTGCAGATCACACATTTGTGAATGATGCTTGCTACTAGCCCTTTACCTCCAATTAGCCACAGACCAGCTGAACGGACACCACCTTCCGTCAGATCTGTTCATGGTAATGCCTTACTAATAAGGTAACTATGTGGTGCTTCTTAGGGACAATGATTGGGTGTTTCTCTTTCCAGGGTTTGTCAGCTAAAGGGAGGCATTCTTCTACTCTCAGCAGGCCATCTGTATCCACCATGGGGTTCAGCTTCCTCAGAGGGCTAGACTTGAATGACATCATTTAAACTCTTCTGCAAATGCATCATGTTGAGCATTTGTTATTGTTACTAGTTTTGCTTGTTAGTCTGTCCATCTTGCTATTTGGACCTTTCAAGTGGGATCTGACCTCATTGGATAAACGTTCAAATCAATGTGACCCAAACCGACTTTCAATAGCATTGGTTGTGAAAGCTGTAACCTATTGTGGGTGTATATTTCTGTCCGAATTGAAGTGTATAAGCTCAAATGTCTTGTGAGCAGGTGTCTCTGGACAAAAACATTGGGCCTTTAAGCCAGTTGGTGTCTTTCAATTCAGCTGCCGGCACTGAGAGTGTCTTTTGGTCCACAGGATTGTGCTCTGTGCTGACGAAGTACCGCTGTTCAGGACTTGTGGACTTCATGATTCAGTCAACTCTGTTGGCTATATAAACATAAAATCTTTTGCTTGTGTTGTGCATGTAGCCCAATCATAACATAGTTATCTGTGTCTTACAGAGCATAGAAAAAAGGGCAAATATGTTCTGTCTATCAGCTCAGTTTCGTTTCTTATACGGTTAGACCTAAGTGCTGCTTTTGACACCATTGATCACAACATTCTACTGGATAGGCTGGAGACATTCATTAACATAAGAGATCAAGCACTCTCCTGGTTCAAATCCTACCTGACAGATCATTACCAATTTGTAAATAATGAATGCTCAGAACATACAAAGATAAAATATGGTGTCCCACAGGGATCTGTATTGGGCCCCATATTATTCTCATTGTATATGCTACCGCCAGGCACAATTTGTATGCATGGTATTAGCTTCCATTGCTACGCAGATGATACTCAGTTGTATATATCTTCCAATCCGGATGATGTCAATACTACTCCCAAAATTGAGAACTGCGTCATGGAAATAAAAAACTGCATGGCTGCATGGCGTTACCAATTTGTTCTTGTAAATAACTTTTGTCTCATCAAGATTGGACTACTGTAATGGTCTTCTAATTGTATGCAGTCCCTGAAGATACTCCAACTTGTACAGAATGCTGCAGCTAGAGTCCGAACTAAAGCTAAAAAATTTGATCATATTAGTCCTACTCTCTTGGCGTTACACTGGCTTCTGGTTAATACCGAATAGATTTTTAAATTCTTCTGTTGATCTATAAGGTGTTAAATGGTCTTGCTCCACAATATCCAAAGGCGCATTTCCACTAGGGCCTGCTTGGCGCGGTACGGTTCGATACGGGTCGATTCGCAACGGAACGGTACGGTCGCGTTGTGTTTCCATTACAATGGTGAACCACCCCAATGTGGGTGGAGTCGCTGTTGGCGCGCGGGTTGTAGTGTCGTGACATCATTTGTATACGACCACAACACCGGTCGATGCCCCTTAACACATAGCATTACTTATTTATCTTTATCTTCATTATTGTATGTGGTTGCTCTAATTATTGATAATTTGGTATTACTCAAACAGGCTGAACACACCCTGCATAAAAAGCATCAGTCATACAATCAAATGAAATCAAACTTTATTATGAAATATAGATGTTTAAAGTACAACATATGTAAATAATATAGTTATAGTTTAAAAAAGTGCAAAAAGCAAATATATACGTATAGCTTTATATGAAATAAATATTTATAGTACTACAAGCAACATTTTGTGTGCTTTTACTGGCGTCTGTCTCGCATGGTGTTCACAAGTTCGCCAAGCACCCCGAGGAAAGCCCGGTTGAAGGAAACATTTTCCGCCAACTCCGCTCGCCTCGTCAGTGGAAGGGGAATCTTGAACGTAAAAAATAACAAATATTAAACACAAGCATTCCCGTGAAAGCAACAACAATATAGCGTAACTGCACAAAATGTGTAGCACGTCATCGCTGCTCATGCTGTGTTTATGGCTACAGCTAACTAGCAACTAGCAAGGCTAAGAGCTAGCTATTGTACAGTAGTGACTGTGGTGGTAACATTAACTACAAACACAGCTCTAAATTCCTGCGTTTACAATAGATGCGTTCATATTACATCTTTTACGAGCCTAGTAGTAAAACTGAAATCACAATACACTCACCATTCTCCGTGGCCTCCAGCACCGACATTGTCCAGCATGTTTTCTCTTCCGTTACTGGCTGGCCGGTAACCGTATATGACAACCATTTGCTGGAACCATTTCCAGTCTTTGCGGTTTGCTCCGCTGTGTCCGTTATGGTCCTTCACCGCCCGGTAATCGCGTTAAGCTTTTTTAGCTTGGACCGAAAGGCACTGCTGAATGGACCGCTGGTAGCCATGAGTGGCCATTGTCATGGGCTGGATTCCAATCAGTTTAAACACTCTCAAAAAAACTCCAGGACACGGATAATTCTTTCCATGAAGTTTAGTGAGAATCTTGTGAAACTGTAACAATTACAACGAGACGTTTCAATCAGCATACACGTCAACATAGCATATGGATGAGCAGCATAGCATGACTACGTAACTAGTTATGCATAAAGATGCTAGCGAACACAGGGTATAACTAGTCTACATACAAGCAATATATAGGTTGTACTCACAGACAATGCCTTAGCAAGGAGGGAGAGAAAGTTTGAGCTATGGCTGCAGGCAGGATGAACACACAACTGACCATGACAGGTGCATAACAAACGCTACTTCTTACTACCCCGAATACGTCTCTGCTTTATCGTCATAGTAACGAAACAACTTAGTTACAAAATCAAACAACTTATCGCTGGGGCATAACACTCCCCGCCTGGGCACTCTAAGGCCCACACTAATGAGAAGATTCAGTCTGTGGGGAAAGAAGCAGAACTACTTCTGTAATAGGGCGTAAGAAAGTTCTCTTAGTTCCATCCTTGATCACTTCCACGTCGATTTTCCGAACCAGCTTGTCCTCTCCTGGAAAGGTTCTCCTGACAATACCCATAGGCCACTGGTTTCTCTTCGCTTCAGCATCCTTCAAAAGCACTACATCCCCTTCTTGGAGACTCGGCCGTTTCTTTTGCCACTTATGTCTGAGCTGCAGCGTCTTAAGGTATTCCCGCCTCCACCTATACCAAAAGGAGTCTGCTAAACCTTGAACTCGCTTCCACTCCTCCCGAAAGAGAGCTGCGTCCTCCATGCTGGCCAGTGGTGGAGGGGGTGAAGTGCCTGTCTTGAGGGTTAGAAGCATCGCTGGGGTGAGAATGAGTGGCGACTCCGGATCTGATGACACTGGGACGAGAGGTCTCGCATTCATGATCGCTGCTACCTCTGCCATGAGGGTAGCCAAGACCTCGTGCGTCAAGTGAAACCTCTTCTGTTCGAGCAGCATGCAGTCCAGTATGCGACGGGCGATGCCAATCATTCGTTCCCAAGCCCCACCCATATGGGACGCGTGGGGTGGGTTGAAAACCCAGGTGCAATTTTGAGTCTCCAAGAATTTCTCCATGCTGTGGAAGTCTGGACTCTGTCTGTCCATGCTCAACTCTCGAGAAGCGCCAACAAAGTTGGTTCCGCAGTCCGAGCGTATCTGCCTTGCAGGCCCCCTGATTGCAAAGAACCTCCTCAAAGCATTGATGAAGCTGCTGGAACTCATTGCTTCGATAAGTTCAATGTGAACTGCTCTTGAGCACATGCACGAGAACATCACGGCCCAGCGTTTGGAGTTGGCGGTTCCTCCTCTCGTGCGGCGTGCAACGATGTCCCACGGTCCAAAGACGTCCACACCTACGTAGGTGAAAGGGGGTGCAACTTGTAGGCGTTCCGCTGGCAGAGTTGCCATCTGCTGGCATTCGGTCTTTCCTCTCAACTTCCTACAAGTGACGCATTTGTAGAGCATACTGCTGATGCGGCGTTTAGCGCCTACCAGCCAGAACCCTGCCGCTCGGATGGCACCTTCGGTCATATGCCTCCCTTGGTGTTTCACCGCTTCATGATAATGCAACACAAGCAGGGTTGCAAGATGATGCTGGCCAGGTATGATAATAGGATGACACTCGCTCATGCCCAGTCTCGCTTGCTCGATCCGGCCTCCTACCCTGAGAAGTTGGTCTTGATCCAATGTGGGGTGCAGCTTCCACAGACTGCTGGAAGGTTGGATATTGGTTCCTGAACCAATGCAGGTCAGTTCTTCCGCATAGTACTCACTTTGGACACTCTTCACGATACACGCCTTGGCTCTCAGCAGCTCTTCTTCTGAAGGAGGACAAATGTGCCACCCTCGGCATCCATCCTGGGCTGAACGAGCAAAGGAACGTGCCACATGAACGAGACGTGCTATGGCCATAAGAAGAGCTCCGAAGTCAGAAAAGCGTTCAAACCGCTGTGGGCGTATCACATTTCTAACGACGTGTGTGAAGCTTGTGAGCACTTGGGGTCGCACTTCTGAGTCAAGGTCAGGCTCAACCATCTCGTATGTCTCCTGAGAATCAGACAAGCATGAAGCTGCGCTATGAAGAAAGATTGGTCCCTTGAGCCAAGCTGTGCTGCTCAGTAAGGCCGGCGTTGTCGTTCTTGACCCGATGTCAGCTGGGTTGAGGTGCGTTGGGACGTACCTCCACTGACCAAAACAAGGAGATTGGCGGATACGCTGGACTCTGTTGTGCACGTAGACATAGAATCTCCTAGATTGGTTGTAAATGTAGCCTAGCACGACTTTGCTATCTGTGTAGTAGATGATGCTGTCGAACGTGATATCCATCTCCGCGACTATCATCTCAACAATCTCGACCGCAAGCACAGCGGCACAGAGCTCGAGTCTTGGAACGGTCGCTCCAGCTGGAGGAGCTAACTTCGCCTTCCCGAAGACGAATCCGATTCCACTCTGTCCTTGGTGACTCGTTATCCTGATGTAAGCCACAGCTGCTATTGCTTTTGTTGATGCGTCTGCAAAAACACAAAGTTCTCTACTCAACGCACCCGTAGTAGAAAGGGGTGTGTAAGGACGTGGTATCTGCAGACCTTCTAAGTCCCGAAGCGACTGTTTCCATTCAGTTCACTCTACCTCTTTGTCTCTGGGGAGCGGCGCATCCCAGTCTCCTCCTTGCATGGTGAGTTCTCTAAGCATCAACCTCCCATTGACTGTGATAGGTGCAAGGAACCCCAGAGGGTCATAAAGACTATTCACAGTCGAAAGCACTCCCCTGCGAGTGAACGGCTTCTGATCGTCCTCAATTCGGAACATAAAGGTGTCTGCGAGCATGTTCCAAAGCAATCCGAGACTGCGTTGGATGGGTGTGTCATCTGCAAAGAGACTGAGACTGTCCACTTCCTTAGAGCAATCTTCATGCGGAAATGCTTTGATGACTGCTGGTCTGTTCGATGCGATCTTGTGCAGCCTGAGGTTGGATGCTGCGAGCATCTTCTGAGCCCGTCGAAGAACACTGATCGCTTCTTCTTCTCTGGCAAAAGATTTTAAGGCGTCGTCCACATAGAATTCACGTTCAACAAACCTTCTTGCGTCACTTCCATAATCGGCTTCCGCTTCCCTAGCTGCCCTCCTCAACCCGTACACTGCAACGGCAGGCGAGGGGCTATTGCCAAAGAGGTGAACTCGCATCCTGTAGTCCACGATGTCAGCATTAGGGTTGTTATCCTTAAACCACAGGAAACGAAGAAAGTCTCGGTGGTCTTCCCGGACAATGAAGCAATGGAACATGTGTTCAATGTCAGCAGTGACCGCTACCTGTTCCTTCCTGAACCTCATGAGAACGCCCAGCAGGCTATTGTTGAGGTCGGGCCCTGTGAGCAGGACATTGTTGAGCGACACTCCTTCACTTGACGCGCTGCTGTCGAAGACCACACGGATCTTATCCGGCTTCCGCGGATGGTACACGCCAAACAAAGGCAGGTACCAGCACTCTTGTCCCGGCCTCAGTGGTGGAGCAACTTCTGCGTGTGCTTTCTTGAGCATCTTTTCCATAAACTTCAAGAAATCCACTTTCATTTGCGACCGCTTCTCCAGTGAGCGCTGAAGTGAGATGAGGCGGTCAAGAGCCTGCTGTCTATTGTTAGGCAGCTGCCGTCTCGGAGTCCGGAAAGGTAGAGGCGCAACCCAACTATTTGAGCTGTCCTGATAGCATTCGGTCTCCATCAGCTCAAGGAACTCTAAATCCTCTCTGGACGGAGCAAGTCTATGATCGTCAGATGTTTGAGCAAAGACGGTCTGCCCCAGGCGGTCTCCAACTGATGAGCTTAAGCTACGCGCAAAGGTAGCCATTGAGTCACGCTGCTGAGAATGTCCCAGATGAAACTTCTCTTTCACACTGACCTTGTTACCGCATGGCTGAAGGTAACTTGTACGTCCATTCTCCAGGATAGCTGTCTTCCAACTCCTTACCTCCATCGATCTGTGCGCACCTCTAAGGCACACGTCACCGACAACAACCCAACCTAGGTCAAGCCTCTGGGCGAATGGTGCATCCCCTGGGCCACTTATCTGCTCGCGGACCTTATGCACCCGCAAGATGTCTCTGCCCAGCAACAAGAGTATCTTGGCCTCTGGGTCCAAAGGTGGTATCTTCTTGGCGATACGTTTAAGATGAGGATGATGATAGGCGGCGTCTGGCGTAGGAATTTCTGTACGGACATTGGGAATTTGGTTGCACTCGAGGAGCGTAGGCAGTGGAATACTCACTCCCTCACTCACTGATTCTACAGTGAAGCCTCGAGCTCTTCTCCCTTCCATCTCAGTCAGGCCTGCACACGTCGTGAGCGTGTACGAGAAAGAGCATGCAGATATCTGGAAGGTGTCAAAGAACTCTGACCGTACGAGTGATCGGTTACTCTGCTCATCCAGTATAGCGTACATTCTCTTGGCCTTCTCTTTGCATCCATTCGGGAACACGCTAACCAAACAAATCTTGGCACATGTTCTAGCACTCAAGCCTTCTCCACATACCTGCGTGCACGAAGACTTGACTTCTTGACTCTCTGCTTCATCTTGCTCCCCGCCGTCCGCTGTATAGGGGGTAGAAGACTTAGGCTTCTGAGTGAAGGGCTTAGGGTGCAGTGCTGAAGCATGAGTGGTGCTCCCACACTCTGTGCATTCTACCTCCGCCTCACAATTCTTGGCGAGATGTTCTGTGGATGAGCAACAGCGAAAGCAGATGTAGTGATCTCTCAAGAGCTGTTTGCGTTCCTCAATGCTTTTCTCTCGGAAGCCCCTGCATTTCTTCAGAGGGTGCGGCTTCCTATGCAGAGGACAGAGTTTGTTTGGATCAATTCGCTCTCTGAGCTCAGACTTGGCTGTCGCTGAAACTTGCGTTTTCTGTGTGTACACAGACGTCTTTGTAGGCCTCTCCCAGTTGCCCTTCTTCTCAGTCGAAGCCTGCACGAAGAAGCTAAAACTTGGATCTGTGCGAGCCTTTGCTTCCATGGAGATGAAATCCACTAGCGCAGAAAACGGTGGGAAACTGACCATGTTTTCACGCTTGTATTTCGTCCCGTAGTACAGCCATTTTTCCTGGAGGTTGTATGGGAGTTTCTCTATAATAGGCCTAATTCCCCTTGAAGTGTCCAAATAAAGCAAACCTGCTAAATATCCATCCTGCTTGGCGGCTTGTAGCTCCGCTAAAAGGTCGGCCAAATCCCTAAGCTTCTGGGGATCTTTCACCGTGACCTTCGGAAAGCTTTCTAATTTGCTGAAGAGAGCCTGTTCAACGGCTTCAGGCGAACCGTACATCTCGTCAAGGCGCTCCCATGCCATACGCAGGCCAATTGGCGGACTCCCGATGTTAACCGTCCTAATCCTCCTTACCTGTTCTGCTGATTCCTTTCCTAGGTACTTTATCAGAAGGTCGAGCTCTTCTGCAGCGTGCAGCTCTAACTCACTGATAGCGTTTTGGAATGACCCCTTCCAGGCCCAGTAGTTCACGGGCTGGTCATCGTATTTGGTGAGACCTGAAGTCACCAGCTGGTTGCGGGCTAGATACCTAATGAAGTCTGCTGTAGTCGTAGAACGGTCGTGGCTAGCTCCGTATTGCGTCCTCTGGAATAGTGGATCAAACGGAATCGAAGGCTCTTTTTTGAAACGGCGTTGTGGAGAAGCTCCACAAAGCTGCGGTGCTGGAGCGGAGTAGAGAAACGGTTGGGGAGGTGCTCCGCTTGCATGCGAACCTTGACGCACCTGGTGTGCAGTAACAGCTTCAGAGGCGGCGGCTTGGTTCATCATGAACACCCGCGTCGCCGAAGGCATAGCGTTGGCCATACCCGAGCAAGCAGAATGAGAAGAGGGTGAAACGGCATCGTATTCTGCTGCGGCGAATGCATCCTCCCTACGCGAGCTGGCTTGGTCGGCTACGAATGCGGCGGTGCGTTGGTCTTTAACAGCTTGATAGGGCACACTTTTAATCTCGCTTCGTACTTCAAACCCCATATCTTGCAAACCGGCTGCCAAAGTGTTCGCTTCTGCTATAGCAGCATCTTTCTCTTTCTCCTCGTTCAATGCTTCTAGGTTAGCTTGTATGCGTGCTTGCTCTACCTTAAGCTGGATTTCCCTTTCTGCATGTGCTGCTCTAGCTTGCGCCGCCTCGGCTTTAGCCTGTGCCATTGCCACAGCCATGCTCACCGTTGTTCTAGACGACTTAGTGGATGAGCGGCTGCTCGTTGAGCGTGCTGACTCAGACCGATCATCTCTAGCTTGTTTACTACTGTCGCTGCGTTGTGACATCCCGATGGTTGCGCTAATCGTTATCGAGAGGAGCGGGCTAACGTGAAGCTGTCTGGAAGCTGAAGGTTAGTCGCGTATTTCTGATACTAATTAGCTCCACGCTATGGCTATCCTCGCGTCCCTCGTAGCTGTATTGCTGTCTTTTCACTGTCATGGGCTGGATTCCAATCAGTTTAAACACTCTCAAAAAAACTCCAGGACACGGATAATTCTTTCCATGAAGTTTAGTGAGAATCTTGTGAAACTGTAACAATTACAACGAGACGTTTCAATCAGCATACACGTCAACATAGCATATGGATGAGCAGCATAGCATGACTACGTAACTAGTTATGCATAAAGATGCTAGCGAACACAGGGTATAACTAGTCTACATACAAGCAATATATAGGTTGTACTCACAGACAATGCCTTAGCAAGGAGGGAGAGAAAGTTTGAGCTATGGCTGCAGGCAGGATGAACACACAACTGACCATGACAGGTGCATAACAAACGCTACTTCTTACTACCCCGAATACGTCTCTGCTTTATCGTCATAGTAACGAAACAACTTAGTTACAAAATCAAACAACTTATCGCTGGGGCATAACACTCCCCGCCTGGGCACTCTAAGGCCCACACTAATGAGAAGATTCAGTCTGTGGGGAAAGAAGCAGAACTACTTCTGTAATAGGGCGTAAGAAAGTTCTCTTAGTTCCATCCTTGATCACTTCCACGTCGATTTTCCGAACCAGCTTGTCCTCTCCTGGAAAGGTTCTCCTGACAATACCCATAGGCCACTGGTTTCTCTTCGCTTCAGCATCCTTCAAAAGCACTACATCCCCTTCTTGGAGACTCGGCCGTTTCTTTTGCCACTTATGCGTTTGTTATGCACCTGTCATGGTCAGTTGTGTGTTCATCCTGCCTGCAGCCATAGCTCAAACTTTCTCTCCCTCCTTGCTAAGGCATTGTCTTTTCACTGTCATGGGCTGGATTCCAATCAGTTTAAACACTCTCAAAAAAACTCCAGGACACGGATAATTCTTTCCATGAAGTTTAGTGAGAATCTTGTGAAACTGTAACAATTACAACGAGACGTTTCAATCAGCATACACGTCAACATAGCATATGGATGAGCAGCATAGCATGACTACGTAACTAGTTATGCATAAAGATGCTAGCGAACACAGGGTATAACTAGTCTACATACAAGCAATATATAGGTTGTACTCACAGACAATGCCTTAGCAAGGAGGGAGAGAAAGTTTGAGCTATGGCTGCAGGCAGGATGAACACACAACTGACCATGACAGGTGCATAACAAACGCTACTTCTTACTACCCCGAATACGTCTCTGCTTTATCGTCATAGTAACGAAACAACTTAGTTACAAAATCAAACAACTTATCGCTGGGGCATAACAGCCATTAGTGCGGAAACCTCGCTAAAAACCTTTACATTTCTAGTGGCCCCGTCCAGTTCGCCCTGGATTTTTTGATCGCTGATTATTAACAGAAAGGTTTGTACCTCGGCGTTTGACCAGGGAACAGACTTCGCTCCTTGGGTTTTAAAAATGGCTGAGGAGTCCATAGCATAGCGGAGGAGTCGCTCTCCTGACGCAACCTGTGACGACACTCCCTGGCCAATCAGTGTATGGCATATGGCAGGCCGTTTTATCATAAAATGGGCTTCACCCCACTTACATTCCAGATATCTGTATATTTAATTTAAGATATCTCTAATTATATTTTAACTAGGCAAAATGTCAATTTGAGATATCTCCAATTACATTCTGACTAGTATAAATTACGTCATATTCACCATTGATTTGTATGGAGGCTCAAGTTCAAGATATCTGCAATTAATTACTGACTATCTGAAATGTACATTTAAGATATCTACAATTAAATTATGACTAGTCAAAAAGTCAATTACAGATATCTCGTTTTTTTGTTCTGACTAGTCATTATTCTAATTAAAGATATCTTAAACATACTCATTATTTAAGATATCTTAAAAATATTTTTAGATATCTGAAACTACGATTTGACTAGTGCAAATTAAATATCAGATATCTTGAAAGTAAGTAATGACTAGGCAAAACAAAGTTAGGGATATCCAGAACTGTATTTTTGACTAGTCAAACGTCATTTAAAGATATCTACAAATAAATTGCAGATATCTTGAACATTTTTTATCTAGACGTTTTTTTTTTATTTCTGTTATCTTGAATAATTATTCTGACTAGTCGGAATGTGTTTGTAGATATCTTCAATAATCATTTTGTCTAGTCAATACGTCCCAGATTTACGTAGCATTTTGGCGCCAAGCTTGGCACTCTTTGTATTTGCTAATCTAGGGTGACCAGATTTGGGTTTCTGAAAAGGAGGACACATTTTTTGCTGGGGTCATCGGTGTATCGGTGTTTGATATGACACAAATGACATGGTGTCTGTGTAAAAATTGCATTTATTGAACAGCACAAAACAACATAGTACCTGCCGTACACATCAAGCACTCTGCCTCATCCGTGCCCGGGCCCGCTTGGTGCCTCGTCTGATTGGTTCATTTCGCTGGAACTCAAACATGACGTTAGTGATGCGACGCTCACGTTAAACAGTCACATAGCGGCAAAGCGATTAGCAGACAATCGTTGTGTTAAATTATCGATAAATCTGTGCTTGCACCGTGTTTATGCACTCCCAAAACGACTCCAAAAATACAATAAAAAGAGAATCGTGAACTCTATAGTGTTGTGCGAGCGCGCTTTTTTCCAAATAAAGCGGCGTTGTGATGACGTAAGCGTGCTCGGGCCGGGTTGCTGAAGCGAGTGTGAGTGCAGGCCAGAGGGGGAGTGGGGAGGGGGGATAACCGGGCCCCAGCACGGAACCAGCAAACCGTGCCTAGTGTGAGTACGCCCTAGAAGCGAACCGTGCCCGAGTCCACATGAATCGTGCCCTGGCCCACCTCTTCAAAGCGGGCCCGAGCACGGTTAACTGATCCGGGCCCGGGCACGGTTGGAGCGCTCACACTAGCCAAACGAACCGTGCTTCGGCAGGCAATCGTGCCCGGGTCCGGATCGCAGAGCCTAGTGTGAGTACGCCCTAAATGACTTTTGACTAGTCAAAAATACAGTTCTGGATATGCCTAACTTTGTTTTGCCTAGTCATTACTTACTTTCAAGATATCTGATATTTAATTTGCACTAGTCAAATCTTAGTTTCAGATATCTAAAAATATTTTTAAGATATCTTAAATAATGAGTATGTTTAAGATATCTTTAATTAGAATAATGACTAGTCAGAACAAAAAACGAGATATCTGTAATTGACTTTTTGACTAGTCATAATTTAATTGTAGATATCTTAAATGTACATTTCAGATAGTCAGTAATTATTTGCAGATATCTTGAACTTGAGCCTCCATACAAATCAATGGTGAATATGACGTAATTTATACTAGTCAGAATGTAATTGGAGATATCTCAAATTGACATTTTGCCTAGTTAAAATATAATTAGAGATATCTTAAATTAAATATACAGATATCTGTAGTGTAGTTACAGATATCTGGAATGTAAGTGGGGTGAAGCCCATTTTATGATAAAACGGCCTGCCATAATCAGTGTCATGCTGTTCCTCCACGTCACAGAACTGTACCGCTTCGGAACGGTTAGAACCTCGAGCGAGTCGGTACGAAAATAGTACCCGAAGGGGCCGGCTCACAGGGAACTGGTACTAATGGAAACACTCACAAACCGTCGCGAATCGAACCGTACCGCGCCAAGCAGGCCCTAGTGGAAATGCGCCACAAGTGAACTCAATGCATACTATAACCCATCTCACCTTCTGCGCTCCCAAAATGCAGGATCTTTTAGTTACAAAAATTAGTAAGACTACAGCCGGTGGCAAAGCTTTCTTCTTTAAATCCCCTCATTTATAGAATAGCCTTCCAGCTCCAATCTGAGATTCTGACAAAGTTCCAATCTTTAAATCTAGACTTAAGACTCACCTATATAATCAAACCTTCAGTTAATATTCTACATGTGAGACTGTGGAGCTTGAGGGCCCCCAGTCATCGAGTCTTCTGGTAATCTGGGATGTTGATGCTATTATCCAGCCATGTCATGTGATCACTCTAGGTGCAACAATTACTTGGGTGGAAAGCAATGGCTCAGTGTGCCCTCATAACTGTGATTGATGATTTCCTAAAAGCAATCTAGTACATCTCAATGATTTTATCAATAAAATTTGATTTCTTTTTAAGTTTTGCATCATCTTCAGTTTTAGATTATGTGTATACATATTCCAGTAGGTTAAGCCCAGGGCTTAATTTGAGCTGGAACTCTTTCATTTTGAAGGGTGCGGTCCGGGAACTGTCTGCCTCGATCCGGTAACTTTCAAGCCTACCAATTATAAGTTATGAAGAAATCTGTCTGCGTTGAACCAATTAATTGAACAAATAATTCTATAAAAGACATTTTTTTAACACAAGATCCACATTCAGGCTTCCTAAATCACATAAGAGCTCTCCTTTTTAGCAATGCCTTTAGGCGTCTCCTCTATAAAGCTAGTTATACTTTCGCGAGTGACCGTAGTGCGCGACTCCGCACACCTTGCGCAAACCTCCGCGAACGGAGGAGGCGTTTATGCTTGCCGCGTCACATTCTATGCAGTGTTCTCCGAAACGATATGTGGTAGCAGGCCCGTTGACAGTCTTGCTGGGGCCCGGGACAAGAAAGATTCATGTGCCCCCCCAGCGCCAGCGGCGCAAGGGTTCGCGCGAAAATGACGTAATCGCAGTGGCTCCGCCCGTGCGCGAGGGCCTTGCGCGCTGTCGGTTCGCGAGGTCGTGCACCTCTCAAATTTTGTAACTTCGCGCGCGCCGCGCTTCAGCGCAATTAACAAAGTCATGTTTGTAGGGTTCATATACCTTTATAAGGTGGAGTTAAAGCACGTGTACGTCACTTTAAAGGTCCATTTCAATATTTCCCAGCACGTTAAACTTAATTAAGTTAAATATTTATACATATACTCGAAATGATTCGAAATAATTCGCTTTTTATCACATTATTTAATGGTTGTTTATTTTCAAAACGCCCAAACTTAACGTCTTCACGAGAACTGTTCAGTCAGACAGCTATTTGTTGTGAAACGAAGTAGTTACAATTTCAAGCATTTTCAAGTACTTTACCCTAAATTCCAGCACTTTTCAAACCTGGAACACAATGCAACTTTAAAATTCGTCAGGTAAATGTTTTTCCTTTCTTTTCTGCGCTCCAGATTTCTGTATTTACTTTAACTATCCACCACTGTATTTCCCGCTGTTGGGCGGATACCGGCCGGCTACAGCCGGTGCTGGATCAAACCATTTTCCAGTGGGAGGCGGGGGTGTATGCACTTAATGGAAAATATGCAGATAGGTAAAAAAAAAAATAACATATATATTTGAGCCATTGAGCTTATTATGAGTACATAATTTTATATTATTGAAAGATTTCAAGATTATTAAAAAATTATAGACTTTAAATAAAAAATAAATTGTTGGGCTCTTTGATGGGCCCCCCTGGCCCTAGGGCCCGGGACAACAGACCCGGTTGTCCCCCCCTGTCGACGGGGCTGTGTGGTAGTATTAAGAAACACCTCTCAAAAACAGGGGAAGGAACATTTACCTGAAAAATTTTAATGTTGCTTTGTGTTTCAGATTTGTAAATTGCTGGAATTTAGGCTAAAGTACTTGAAAATGCACTTCAAATGCACTTAAAACACTTATAAAACACATGTAAATCATTTAAAAGTAATTTATATATACGAATTGGCTTGTTATTTTGACATCTGTGCGTTTTGTGTGCGATCCGGTGACATTGTTGGCCTCAGTTACCCCTTGTCTCTGTCTCATCGTTTGATTTAATTAAGCACTGGTTAAGCCACATCTGCATATGTAAACAAATTTTTATACAACTTGTAATACAAAAAAAAGTGTCTTAATGTAAGCAAAAAACTGGGATTTGGTGATATATAAAAGTTCAAATTTTTAGCTGATTTTTTAGCTTTCTTGAATTACAAGAAAGTGTGCACTATTTTAAATGCTATACAGTGGGTCTGTATTTAGATGACTTTGAATTTTCTAATAACGATGTATACCAACTTTTCCCAAAAAATGCCTACACTGTAATGAAATTTTGAATATCTGGACATATCTATATTATTGCGTTCCACGACCGGGGTACGCTACTTGTGTTAAAAATAGCAAATTCTGAATACTAGAATATATTTTCTAAAGACAAAAATATTTAGCATGCTCTAGGCTACCATTTTCTAACCAAACCATATATAACCTACTCATCTTGAAAAATTACCAGACAATACAAAAACTACAGAATTTAAGCCCTACTGTCCTGCACAAATTATCCTCTTTAAGACATCTTAGGCTGTATTCGGCAAAATGACCACTTTCTCTTACCATGTGTCAGGGCAAAATTTATATTTGGTCTTTCTGTAATCATATTCATCAGTATTCATATACTGTATGTATTGACCACTAGTTGTAATAAGTGGAAAGGAAATTACTTTAATAAGGTATATTAAGCATACGTTAGGCCTAGGACACGTTGATCAGTGTATGCTCAGCAGGCCTGTAGTCTCTCTCTCTCTCTCTCTCTCTCTCTATGCTTTCTCTCTACTCCTTCTAGTAGTACTCCTTGTGAGTTGAAGGTCTCAGGCCTGTAGATAAGGGCTTCAGACATAAGAATGGTAGTATATTTGACGAACCAGAGGAACAAGGAGGCCTTGGCCTGAGGACGCTGGCAGGAGAGGGGTGGTGGGGTGATACCTAACCCGTCACCTCACCTCATGTAAGCCTCGTGCTTAACACGTGTCACGGAAGTATGATGTAATCATGTAGCAGAAAATAGTATAAAACTATGATCTGTGAGAGGGGGGGCAGTTCACTCTTGCAGACGCTTTTGAGTGTGTGTAACAGAGATCTCTGGATCGATCCATCTTTCTATTTTTCTATATTTTGTCTTTAATAAACTTTGTAATTGACTTTGATACCATACCCAACTGTTAACTCTTCTTGTTCACCATTAAGGTTCAAATTTCCAAGACACGTGTCTGGAACAAGAACTTCCGCATTGCTAATGAAGTGTAGGTGTTAGAGATGGATTGGATGTCCCGCGATTTCCCTCTAATTTTTTCTTTTCCTTCTTTCCACCTCATTTTCAGCTTTGCCTCCCGAGAAAACCCACATGAGGACTGAGGTTGCACATTTGGAAGGCGTTCAGAATACATCGGTATTTCGGAGATGCTCGAGTGAGGTCAGCAAATCCCGGATTCTCCAACCTTCATGAGCGCAAAGTTATCTGCCTCACGTCATTGTCTTCAGACCTCGTAAAACCAGGCTGGCATATTGCTGAATAGAATAATGAAAACCAATTTAGTAAGGATAAATCTAAAGGTACACCAAGGTATATCACTGGCTAAGGTACTATTTAATCAATTCTCAGCTCAATTAATTTAATTTTCTCCGACCGATGGAGTAAGCCGGAACATGTCATCAATGTAGTGCAATATTTAATGCCAAGTGAGATCACGAGCTATTCATTCCAGCTCTTCTTGTAAATGTGGTGAAGAAATCGAATGACATACAAAATAAGTAGGCAGCAAATTCATTTATTTAGCTAAACATTTATTGTGTAGATGCTTAAAAACAACAGGGACAGACAAACACACATGGATGACTGATGATCTCTTTGACAGTCAGTAGCAGCTTTTAATAAAAACTTGATGTGGTCAGATAAAAACGTGTTTGGTCACGGTTCTAACACAACCGAATCTCTTATGATCTTAGCAGGACTACTTTTTGCGGCCCCTGGAGGACGGTTTGGGCGGTGAGGCAGGAGACGCAGAGAAGGCGTGAGTCTGCAGGTCCACTCTCTGCTGCAGAATACCGGTCAGAAGAAACTCTGCACTGACCACAGGCACAGACAGACCTAGTGCCCTCTCAAACAGGGCTCTGTCTTCTTCACATGACACCACCACCATCTGAGCCTTAGAGAGACCATAGCAATGCGGTCAGTGTGACAAATGAACAGAATTACAAAAGATTTACAGAAGCACAAAAAAAGAGTGTTGAATTGACTCACTATAATCAGAAGGATCCCTTTAAAAGATTGTTCTTACCATTGTAATAAAAGCACTCAACACTCAACTTATGCTAATCATGAAAGAGAACAAACAGGCGACGATTATCAATTGTTTAAAATAGGACCACAGGTAGGTGGATTAGCAGCCTCAGCGTGTTTGCATTAACAAGCATCAGGGAACATTTAAACCCATAGATTGAGACGTTACTTGACAGATTACTGCAGGGAGACTAGGACATTGTTGACAACCTGTGGATAGATCCAGGTGTGTGTGTGTGTGTGTGTGTAAATGAGTGAGAGAGATACCTTGGGAACAGAAGGCATCTTGGGAAGGTAGCGTGCCCCACAGCAGGTAATGATCTCCCTCATTTGTGGGGGTTCTGGCCTCACAGAGGTCGTCACATGGATCTCATAACCCTGCAGGACATCCAGCATCGTATCAGTGAGAGCCACGAATATGCAGCAATTTGCCACAGTTTCACATTAAACACTCAACAGAGTGGAAGACAACCCGTTCTTGTTTTCCAGAGCAGATTGTAAAGCATAATCCACCAGTACACGGTGCTTGGGGTGCAACAGCCAAATTTGTCATCCACATACTTCAGACATTCCTCACCACTAGTTCTTAGCCAGGCCAACACATTTAACTGTGTATGCATGTAGCGTTATTCTAGAGCAGGGGTCGGGAACCTATGGCTCGCGAGCCAGATGTGGCTCTTTCGATGGCTGCATATGGCTCGGAGACAATTTTTTACTAAAAATAATAATGCTAAAATATAAACATATTTCAATCCATTAATTTCTTGCCGCTCACATTTGCGGGTGGCAATCACTTCTGCAGTCATTTAAAGCGCGCGTTGGAGATTTTCGTGTGCGTACTCGTCTTTTTTAAGTTTAAAAGTTCATGGCTCTCTCGGTCAAAAAGGTTCCCGACTCCTGTTCTAGAGTAACATAGATAAACACTGCTAGAAGGAACGTGATTGGTGTACGCTGATTGTGGCATGGTGATGGCTCACTACTGCCTAGATCTTCAGCATTATCCAAGTGAGAAAGTACCTGCAGTAAGGGCTGTTGCCTGGCCACTCTCAACGCTTCCTGCAGACTGAAGTTAAATTTCTTCTCCTGCTCCTTATCTTTCACCAGGTACTCATTAGGTGAGAGGAAACTCCCTGATTTAGCACTCTGTGCAGAGAAATGGAAGAGTGAAGGATGGAAATGAGATGGTTTGCTTAATTTATGCATGTGCTGAAACATAGCTGCTACGCATTCAAAGGTTTATTGTTATGCCATAGGTGTATATTCCTACTGATGATCTGCCAGAAGGAAATCCATTACCTTGGCCAGCCAATCAGGGGTGACGACGGGTACACCTCTGGCTACAGCACACAGGAACTTGACCGTACGACGGACCTTATCGGTCACCAGGTGGGTCATATCAGCCACGCCTTTGGCCAGAACTCCACCCAACTGCTGCACCACTTTCTCACCGTCCTCGTCCACCACTCCTGTGAAGAGCACCTGAGAGAGAAAAGAAAGAACACGAGCTAGTATATGTGAGAGACTGTGAGCAAATCGCGGATGGAAACGTGAGTGTATCCTTTTCTACCTTGTGTGTTTGACCAGCTACTGAGTGGCGGGGACTCTTAGGAGTTTTGTGAGGAGCTCCTGCAGTTCCTGTGGTGGAATCAGAACCTCTCTTGCGCCCTCTGCTGCTGGCCTTGCTTGGAACATCTGCTTCAGTGACAGACAGATCCCCTGACTCCTTTTTCTCTTGGTGGGCCTTATCACTCGTCCCAGCTTTGGTATCAGCCACTGGAGGGTTTGGACCATCTCTCCCCCACTCACTTCCAACAGGATCTTCCTCTTCTGGCTGTTCCACTTTTGCACTTTTCCTCCCTCTCCCTCTCCCTCTCCCTCTGCCTCTGCTCTGATTGGCCACACTGCTCCTAGATCTCTCAGAGGTCCTGGAGTTGGTCTGAGACAGAGTACTGGAGTCCTGCAGTGTGTCGTCCAGCCCACAAGAGGACACTGTGACGGTTCTCCTCTTGACTGATGACCTAATGTTATCAGAGTCTGCTTTAGTCGTCTTCCTCCCTTGGCCTTGGGTTTGATGCTCATTGATGGATGTAAAATGCTCAGAGTTGGAGGAGTTGGAGCGAGACCGAGTTCTTTTAGCAGTTACACCTTCGCTGTGGTTTGAAGGTGTCAAGCTCTCCAAACCAGCAGGGGGCACTACAGATTTCCTTGTTGGGCATCTGCCTCGTCTGGCCTTCACTTCACCCTTTCCTGGTTCTTCCTCTTGGTGTTTACTCTCGAGATCTTCACATTCTTGTTTGCCTGCCTCTCCTTGCTCTGATTCCTTCTCCTGTGTTGTTATTTGAGCATCATCTACATGTAAAATTCCCTCGCTTAATTCTTGATTTCCCTCTTTCTCCAGCTCTTTCTTTCCCAGCACTGTTTTGCGTTGCCTTTGTGGTCGTCTCTTTTGCTTCTCCAGTTCCATCTCTTTTTCTCTCTTTTTCGAGTCCGTTTGTTGCCTCTCTAGTTCCTGTGCTTCCAACTGTTCTTTTTCCTCTCTCTTCCTTCTCTTTCTCCCTAATCTGTCTGTTTCTTCTTGTTTTTCATTTTCAGATTTTTGCTGAAATTCTTCTCTTTCCCTCTTCTTGTCCAATCTCTCCTTTTCCCTCTCTCTTCTTTCGCTCTCTATTTGGATCTTTTCTTTCTGTTTTCTTTTCTTTCTGTCCTTTTCAAGTTTTTCTTCTCCCTCCTCTCTTTCCAAGTTCTCCACTTCATTTTCTTTCTGTTCCTTTTCCAGTCTCTCTTTCTCTTCTCTCTCTTTCTTCTCCTTTTCCAGCCTCTCCTTCTCTTCTCTCTCCTTCTTCTCCTTTTCCAGCCTCTCTTTCTCTTCTCTCTCCTTCTTCTCCTTTTCCAGCCTCTCTTTCTCTTCTCTCTCTTTCTTCTCCTTTTCCAACCTCTCCTTCTCTTCTCTCTCCTTCTTCACCTTTTCCAACCTCTCCTTCTCTTCTCTCTCCTTCTTCTCCTTTTCCAGCCTCTCTTTCTCTTCTCTCTCCTTCTTCTCCTTTTCCAGCCTCTCTTTCTCTTCTCTCTCCTTCTTCTCCTTTTCCAACCTCTCCTTCTCTTCTCTCTCCTTCTTCTCCTTTTCCAACCTCTCTTTCTCTTCTCTCTCCTTCTCCTTTTCCAACCTCTCCTTCTCTTCTCTCTCCTTCTCCTTCTCCAACCTCTCCTTCTCTTCTCTCTCCTTCTTCTCCTTTTCCAACCTCTCTTTCTCTTCTCTCTCCTTCTCCAACCTCTCTTTCTCTTCTCTCTCCTTCTTCTCCTTCTCCAACCTCTCTTTCTCTTCTCTCTCCTTCTTCTCCTTTTCCAACCTCTCTTTCTCTTCTCTCTCCTTCTCCAACCTCTCTTTCTCTTCTCTCTCCTTCTTCTCCTTCTCCAACCTCTCTTTCTCTTCTCTCTCCTTCTCCTTTTTCAACCTCTCTTTCTCTTCTCTCTCCTTCTCCCTTTCCAGTCTTGTCTCTTCCCGTTCCTTCTCCATTCTCTCTTTTTCCTTCCTCTCTCTCTCTTCTTCCCTTCTCTTCTGTTCTATTTCTTCCTTTTCTTTTCTCTCCCCCTCGTGTCTCTCCAGCTCATGCTCAGCTCTCTCTCTCTGTCTGGTGCTCCTTCTTCCCCTCCTCCCCGTGTCCACCTCCTTGCTGCTTCCCTCCTCCAGTGTTTTTCCTCTCTTCCCCTCTCCTTCTCTCTCTGAGCAGCCTCTTCTTCTCTCCCTTCCAAATGTTCCCCTCCCTCTTCCCCTGTTTCTCCCCCTGAGGCTGGGAACGTTGGCAGCCTCCACCTGGATCTCTTCTTCACTCATTGGCTGCATTTCAACAGCGGACATTGTGTCTGGCTCAATAAGTTGTGTGGGCTCCATCTCCACCCGTCTTCCCCTACGAGGTCTCCTGCTAGATCTGGGCTCTTCCTCATGTACTTCTTCATCCTCGCCCATAGTTTCAACTGTGGCGTCATGAATGTTAGTATCAGGCTCCAGCGCCTGTGTTGGCTCGACTGCAGCAGTCTGCCTCCCTCTACGAGGTCTCCTGCTGGACCTGGGCTCAGCCCATTGCTCTTCCTCCTGCTCCTCTTCCTCACAAACAGGCTGTGTTTCAGCAATGGTGATGTGAGTGACGGCATCAGGCTTAGTAGGACGTGACTGTTCTTCATCCACCAGTCGTCCTCTGCAGGGACTCCCAGTAGATCGTGCTTTACGTCTCTGTGCTTCCTCCTCTTCCTCCCTTCCATCCTCTTCCTCCTCCTCCAGTGACGTTGTTCGGTGCAGGTCGTAGGGCTGAAGTCGCTCCTCGGGCTTCGGGCTCCTGACGAGGAGCAGAGTCTCTGCAGTGGAGAGGTGTGAATCCACCAGCACACCCTCCTTCTCCTCCTCCTCCTTCTCCTCCTCCACCACTCCTGGTCCTCCACCAGTGACAGATGCCCTGTTAGCGGCGCTACCACCACCATCTTCCTCCCGCGTCCTGGTGACCAGCCGAGTTTCAGCAGCAGAGGGGTGGCTGAGGCCTGGGGTGTCCAGCGGCTGGGTCTCCTCCTCCTCTTCCTTTGGCTCTTCCTCCTGGTCCAGACCGACTGTGTATGCCTGAGTGGACTCCTGGTGCAGCTGCTTCTGCTCCTCACCCACACCAGCTTCTCCACCTCCTGAGTTCCTCATAGACATGAAACACCAGCAACAATATTGAGAGCAGTTTGGCATAAACAACAAAAAAATATATTAGTTGGCTCTCAGTAATCATGTTACCGTATGACTGCGTGGCCTGGAGGTCCCAGTCGTTCTCTGGCAGGCCCGAAGCCTTGGCGTGCTCCTCAGACTCTGGCTGTCGGTGACTGCTGATGGAAAGGCCCAGGCAGAAGGACGAGCCTCCATGGGAGGGCCGGGTCCCAGGGGTCCTCAAGGATGCAGGTGTCTCTTCCAATGTAGAGTCACAAGGGGAAGCGTTGGACGCAAACGACTGAGTCTCAGCCACGGCAAAGTCATATATTTCCATAGTGCTGGCCACCGCTGAGGGGGAGGAACAGAGCGGAGAGGGCAGAGCTGGTCCTGAGAGAGAGAAAGAGAGAGAAACACAGAGATAGAGAGACAGGAGGAGAGGTGAGGAGTTCGAGTGCACTCGAAACCAACAGCTTGGCCCAAATACACTTCACCGCAAATTAAAATGTATCGAGTGTCAAGAGGTTCACATGACTCACGTCTGAACGTCTGTGAGGGACCAAGGAATGCCTGAGTTTCTACTTCCTCTTCAGACAATCCTGTGCCTCCTCACACACACACACACACACACACACACACACCAACCAAATGACCCCTTGGGAATCAATAAAGCACACATTCGTCTCTCTGTGCAGAGCTGACTACAGTACATCATAATGTACACCATAGACATCATGCCCACCTGCCCCTCTTGGTGTAGAAGACTTAATAATCTGTGCTGCTCCCTGCGTAGACGTCCGCCCTCTCTCCTCCGTCTTCTCCTCTTCTTCCTCAACATCCGTGTCACTGTCCATCCTGAAGTCATCCCACCCTCGCTCACCAGGAGGCTGGGCCAGGACAGGTCCTGCGTGCGGGGTAACTGCACCCAGCTCAGTCTGAACACACTGTGGTGGTGCTTTGGAAAAATGAAATAAATAAATAAATAAAATACACACAGTCATTGACATTTTAGCTTTTTTCATAATTTAACAGTGAGCTAAAAAGCCAACGCTGAAGCACAGCTTGGAGAGTTGGGTTCAGCAGGAACTCAGAGAGTGAAGTGTTACCATATGCCTGGGTATCCTGGAGGTCCAAGTCGTTCTCAGTCAGGCCCAAAGCCTCGGCGTGCTTCTCGTGCTCTGGCTGTCGGTGGCCACTGTCGGAAAGGCCCGGGCAGAAGGTCGAGCCCCCATGGGAGGGCCGGGTCACTGGGGTCCTGAAGGACGCAGGTGTCTCGTCCAGGGTGGCACTGACCGGGGGTGCGTTGGACACAAAAGACTGAGTCTCAGCCACAGCAAAGTCTTCAGTATCCACACTGCAGCCTTCAGCAGAGGGGGAGGGGCAGAGGAGAGAGGGCAGACATGGACCTGAACATGCAAGTGTGGGAGAGAGAGAGAGAGAGAGAGAGAGAGAGAGAGAGAGAGAGAGAGAGAGAGAGAGAGAGAGAGAGAGAGAGAGAGAGAGAGAGAGAGAGAGAGAGAGAGAGAGAGAGAGAGAGAGAGAGAGATACCACACAAATCAACCAAATGACCCCTTGGCAATCGATACAGCACACAATCACACACAGCACACAGAGCTGACTACAGTACATCATAATGTACACCATAGACATCATGCCCACCTGCCCCCCTTGGTGTAGAAGACTTAATAATCTGTGCTGCTCCCTGCGTAGACGTCCGCCCTCTCTCCTCTGTCTTCTCCTCTTCTTCCTCAACATCCGTATCGCTGTCCATCCTGAAGTCATCCCACCCTCGCTCACCAGGAGGCTGGGCCAGGACAGGTCCTGCGTGCGGGGTAACTGCACCCAGCTCAGTCTGAACACACTGTGGTGGTACTGCGGTCACAGCGGGGGTCTTGGCCTGGGTGGGGTCATCGTCCAGGTCCGTGTCGCTGTCAGAGTGAGGCTGTGCAGTCTTGGTCACTGGCGCCTGTGTAGCTTTGCCCTGTCTGCTTTTAAATGGATCCTCGTCATCGGTGTCACTGTCCGAGTCCATCTTGATCACCCTCATCGCAGTCTTTGCCGTCTCCATGCTGGACTCGCTGGCCTTAGGAATGGCTGATTCATGGTCAGGAGGTGGTCTGGTGACTGAGGTGTCAAGTTCTGAGCCTCTGAAGCTGTCTGCAACATCATCTTCTGCATCAGTGTCGCTGTCCATGTGGAAGTCGACAGGCTGGGGTGCGGGGTGATTCTCCTCCGTGTGTGTGTCCATGGACACACTGGCTGGAGTGATCAAGTCCTGTGGTGTGGTTCTGGATGAAGCCTCGGGCTCACCCGTGGCCTTCTCCTTCTCCCCTTCCTCTACACCAGCATCACTGTCGTCATGAACCGGACGTGCCTGCAGTGCGACGACGATGGCCTCGGCTTCTGGCTGAGCCTTCATCACATCCGTCTCCTCTTCTTCACCTTCTGTGTCACTGTCCATGTTGAAGTTCAGCGGGGCAGGTGTGGAGTCTGAGGAAGCATCAATCTTTATTGATCCCCCTGCCATGGCTGAGGGTGGAGGAATGAAGCTCTCATCTTCACTAAGAGAAAAAAATACATTTGGTGACTCAAGAAAAATTCACAAGAGATTTAATTAAATAAAGAAAATATGTTATTGGAATACTGAAGCAAGAATTAAGACTAGTCTCCCAGACTCATATTAAGTCCAAGAAATAATTCATTGTTGCCATTGCAAATTAGTCTGAGTCTTAATCTGTGGCATTACAGTATGCGAGTCTCATAAATTCAAAAGTGAAGGTTCACCAGCTGTTTTAAACAGAGTACCTGTCTGGAATGACTTTGTTGGCTGGGGTCAGCAATGTTGAACATGTTGGGCCTGACCGGTCAGAAGAAGCAGAACCTGGAGTTTAAATGACACAGAGAAAGACTGAGGATCATTCAGAGATGCAGTGAATAAATGTCTAAACACAGCAAGTTGGATCCAGAAATGCAGACTACCCTCTAAGCTTTCATAACAATTCATAGAATCATAGAAAGAATCTGACTATTTCTGTCTGCACTTATCTAGAAACCTCCTCCATGCCTAAATGCACTTACTCAGAAATCTCCTCCCTCTCTGTCTGCCCTCGTCTTCCTCAGAGTCCGAGTCGGACACGGACACTACTGTGCTCCCTGGACGTTGGAGAGTTTTCGGAGGCGTCTGATCACATTTCTTCAGTTCAGTGTTCCCCACCGGTGCTGGAGGTGATGAACTCCCCCCTACCCCGTTCTCTACCCCTCCCCCAGTCCCGTCTACAGGGTCACTCCCCTTGTACGCCGTTTTCTCCCCCACCGCCCCTCCATCAGGCATGGCCGGACCGGCGAGTCTCGTCATGCTCTCGCGGCCGACGTACTGGCAGGGAAGGTCAGCGAGCACCACGCTGTCGCCGTCAGACAGCGCGTAACGCACGTGTGGGGTCAGCTTGAAGCGCCCCCTCCGGCTGCCGTTCAGACTCCCCAAGTCCCACAGCAGGGTCTCCGTGGCCTTGACATCTCCGTGGCAGCGGTCGTGAGGGGGGAACACGGAGATGGAGATGACTGCGTGGCGCCCGGATACGGAAGGGGCCTGCAGCAACCCGGAGCAAAAGGCGGGGTCCCGTCCCAATACATTTTCTCCCAGGTAAAGAGGGATCTCTGAGAGTGGGTGGAGGTGTGTGTGTTTGTGTATGTGTGAGTCAGAGAAAGAGAGGGAGAGAGAGAGAAAGACATTTTAAAATAGAGCTCCACAATATAAATGAAATATTCAGATGGTGCACCAAATGGAAAAGGCCGTATTTACATGTAAATCTGCCAGTTTAACATAATGCAATTCCAGTGCATCTTGCACTGAAGCCGATCAACGACATGACTGCATGATTTTGCCAAAGCACGAACATAAACGAAACTGCTGAGAGTGCTCACAGAATTAAAACCTGATTTGTTAGAGCGACCATTTTCAATCAATGTAATGTATAATGATTATGATTGTAGAGCAAAATCCTGATGATTACCAAGACAGTGTTGATACTGTGTCCTACTGTAGTCTACTGTATAGTCTAGTATTCTTAAGGGGCACGAGATTTCATGGCACCGTCCCAACGCTCACCTGTCTCTGGGATGTAGTTATTTTTGAATACTTTCAATGCAGCCAGTGGTTCACTTTCTTTTCTTTCTTTCCGTTCCTTTTCTTCATCGTCGTCATTTTCCTCCTCAATTAAGGAGTTTTCAATCCGTTGCGTGGCATCCATACGCTCCCCTGCCTGTCGGAGTTGAAGTCAAACATCTCCCATTTAACATCGCAAAGTGAATACAGGGAAACGCAATAGCGCCTCGAGGACACGTCAAGGCCGTCGCTGTGTCCAGATGTAGATACAATAGACTTCACGCTGCCGTCGTATATTACATTTAAAGGTAGTGTATCCTTGTGTTGTAACCAGTTACCAGTCACATCAGGGGTGCAGGACCAGTAAGTAACTAGACATAAAGGGAAAAGTACCTAGCCTTTTAGCTACGGTCCATGTCGTTGTTAGCTACCCTATCAAATCCGACTTCTGGAGAAAGTATGTGGACATGCAAATACATATAAACATGCGCCATAATTACATATAAACAAGAATTACTTTGTAGAACCTTCTACGATCGTTTATTTTGACTAGTAAGATGTGGTTACATACTTTACCATGCAGTTGCAGTGGAAACAAACTTCCGGAACGCCCAGAAGGTAAACACCACTGTCTATTGGCCAATATGGGTACTGCGCTTACATATTCTTAAAATTGATTGGTCTTTGAACAAGTCATTCAACGCAAAATATTGACGTTGGACAGTGATAAGGTTTCCCATTGTTAAATTTTCCCCGCGAAACGAGATGCGTAGGACATTCATGTAATTTATTTTTCAGTCGCTTCCAAAAAGTTCTAAGAGAATTTTAACACACACACACACACACACACACACACACACACACACACACACACACACACACACACACACACACACACACTGATTATACACACATATAATGACATATAATGTAAACAAAATATAACATTTGCATTCTAAGTGACTGCACATGTAACAGTCACAGTGTCTTTCACCACTTTCCTCACATGTTAATTTGTGATGTGTCTGAAGATTGCTGAGAATTGACTACAGAGTTCTATAATGCTGCAAGAACTGTGTTGATTCTCTATGGGTGGTGTTGGCTGTAGTGTTGTAAAGCATGCCACGACCATCAAACATGTTTGATGGAGTGATGAATTATGTTTAATTTCCTGGCATTTTGGTGGATGAATCTGGGTTTAGCAGAAGAGAGGACAACACTAACTACCAGATAGTGACAACAGTGAGATTTGGTGGACGTGAGGGCTGATGGTCTGTGTTTCAGGGGTTGTGCTAAGTTCATTAGTTCTTGTTTATATATTATATATTATAAGGTTATATATATATTTTCATATTCATACATACAAATAGAGTGTGTGTGTGTGTATATATATATATATATATATATATATATATATATATATATATATATATATATTAGGGCTGCCACAAACGATTATTTTAATAGTCGACTAATCACCGATTAATTTTTACGATTAGTCGACTAGTCGGATTGTACGTTAATTGAATATAAAACATACAGCTTATCACACTAGAATGCAACTGCTATTATATAACCATCATTAGATTTAGATTTCAGCTATAACTAAAAATAAAAACAATTAAGATCATAGTTCATTAAACCTTTAATGAAATATGCAGCTTGTTGCAACAAACAATTATTAAAATAAGGATAAGGCACTGCCTTAAAAAACACAAAAATAAATAGGCCTACATTAAAGAATTTTTCTTTAGGTTTTTCTTTCTTTCATTAGTCTCTGGCATCAAACTTCGCTACATTTAAATCAAATTAGGTAGGGACCTGAAACTAAGGAGTTATTCACAAAAATAAAGTTTTGGTCTCACTGACGTTACAGAAAATACACGAATGCGTGCTAAGGCTAATTAAACCAATCGCCATCACTAATGTTAACTTTTACAGTTACCACGATAAGCAGGGTTGCCAACTCTCACGCATTGAGAGTGAGAGACACGCATTTGACCGTCTTCACACGCTCACACACCACACATCCGATATCTCACGCCGAAAAAAAAGTTGGCAGCCCTGCGATAAGTAAGTACTAAGTTAACGCTCTGTTTATGGTAACTTTAGCAGCTAACGAGCAATTTAGATTACAGAGATGACGGTCCCTATTCATCGTTGTCACAAGTAGCCACAACATGCTTCAGGTACGTGGTTGTGCTGCCGTGGAAGGCAAGTTCTGCCTTGCAGATATTGCACGCGTTTCGGAACCCGACTACGGAAAATGATCCCGCACTTTTGAGTTCCGTAGCCGGGTAGCCACGATACCAGAGCCTGTCTGTATAACGTCCTGGGATGTCGTCAACTGTCTACCCCGGTTTCCACTAAACTGCGCATGTGCGTCAAGGACAGAAACGCAGACGCAGCAGTGGAAACTGTCGCAGCAGTTTGGAGAGGAAAAAAAAACGACGCATCGACTAATAAATTAGTCGTCGACTATTTTAGTAGTCGACATAGTCGTGACTAGTCGACTAATCATGGCAGCCCTAATATATATATATATATATATATATATATATATATATATATATATATATATATATATATATATATATATATATATATATATACTACATTCTTTCACCTTTGTCCTTTGTTTCAGTAGTTTGGGGAAGGTGCTCTCCTTATCCGGCATGACTGTGACCCTGTGCACAAAGCACAGTCCACCAAGACTTAAAGACATGGTTAAAGGAACTTGGTGGGAATGAACTCAGAGACCTGCACAGAGCTCAGTACCACTGAACACCTTGGGGATGATTTGGGATGAATGTGAGCCGGGCCGTCTCACCCATCAGCGCTTGACCTCACACACAAAAAAGAAAAAGATAATTGTGCACAAATTTCAGGTACATTTCAACAGTTTGAGGAAAGCTTTTTCAAAGAACTGGATGTTGTTAAAGATGGGGCCAGATCCTTTTTAATACACACAATGTTGAAACATGTCCAATAAGCTCATATTCTGTAGGTGTTATGATCAGGTGTCAATCAATCAATCAAATTTTATTTATATAGCGCTTTTTACAACAGTTGTTGTCACAAAGCAGCTTTACAAGTGCCGAGTCCTAGCCCCCAGTGAGCAAGCCAAGGGCGACAGTGGCAAGGAAAAACTCCCTAGTTACTCCCTAGTTATGTAGGTGTCCACATATGTTTGGTTATATATTGTTCCCCAGCAAATGAGGATTTCCAGTTGCAGTGGAAATTAATTCCAGTTTGAAAAGAAATGCTGTACTCCTGTACTGGATGCACAGGTCAATTATTAATGTATTGAACACTTGATGTATTCTAAATGAATCCCTAATTCATATTCCCTGACTTACCTTGGTAAATCAGACATATTATACTGAACACACGTCATCTAACAATGACCTTATAAGAAACTATGTGTCAGAATCTCGTATTGGAGCTGGAAGGCTATTCCATAACTGAGGTGCTTTAAGGGAGAAAGCTCTGCCATTGCATATATGTGTGTCAAATAAAAGATCTGAATAAATAGTAACACCTAAGCTTTTTGCAGTAGATTTGGGTGTTACTAAAATGCCATCTAGGGTAAGAGGAATATCAGACGAATTGCTTCTAGCAGCTTTGGGTGCAAGAAGCAACACCTGTCTTATCGGAATATTGAAGAAGAAAATTAGACGTCATCCAGTTTTTTATTTCCTTGACGCAGTTCTCAATTTTGGAAGTAGTATTGACATCATACGGATTGGAGCATAAGCCTGTCTCCAGCCTATCCAGTAGAATGTTGTGATCAACGGTGTCAAAAGCAACACTAAGGTCTAACATGAAAATAAATGTGTCCTTTATCAGAGGATATTAAGAGATCATTTACTACTTTAGTCAGCACAGATTCAGTGTTGTGGTGGGTTCTAAATCTGCACGGACATGTTCTGTCTGTAAGAAAGAAGAGAGTTGCGAAAGGTTTTTTAATTACTGTTTTAATGACTGCAAATTTAAATGATTTGGGCATGTAGCCTAGGCTCAGAGAAGAGTTCGTTATAGTAAGCAAAGGTTCTACATTACTGTGCAGTAATTCTTTGAGTAGATGAGTTGGTAGGATCTAGTTTACATGTGGAGGGTTTAGCAGATTTTACCAGTGAAATAAGCTCCTCACCACCAATTGGGAAAAATAACTCCAAAAGAGTATCAGAGCTGACCACATTTGCATGTGCATTTGCAAGCTGACAGGGTCTGAGATAGCACGACTAATTGTTTCTCTAATTTTATCAATCTTATCAATAAAGAACTTCATAAAACTGTTACTGCTGCACTCCTGTGGGATTAGGAATTCGATTTGTTCATGATTCCTAGTTAGGCTAGATACAGGTTTAAATAGGAGTCTTGGATTGTTTTTATGTTTTTTCATGATAATTTATATACTTCTAATTTAGAAAGTCGCCATGTACGCTCCAGGATTTGCACGGCTCATTTGAGACTACTTGTGTGGTCTTTGTACTAAGGGGCCATTCTTCTCTCACTGACTCGCTTATATTGTAATGGCACAACCTTGTCTAAAGCTGTACGAAGAGAAATGCTCGGTAAAACGCTCTAGCCCTTCCGGAGCTACAGGTGGATTATTGTTTGTCATATCTGGTAAAGTATCAATGAGTGCAGCTATCAGAGGCGGTCTTTGCATAGAGGCGTTGCTAGGCAACTGCCTTGGGCTCCTCCCATATACATTGCTAAGATCTACTCAGGAGATAAACAACGATTACAGCATTATCTCATACATTGTTTCACACTCTCTTATACATAAACATAAACATGTCACAGTTTCCTCCTGTGCAATGGGCTGCATAACTTCTAAGGGCGCAAAACTCCGGCACCACTCGTCGACAGCTCGCTGCTCCGACGCGGGGGGATTCCAGAGCGTGGAGGCCGAGAACAGGACTGTTCCCCAGGTGTGTGCTCGTCCCTTGAGCAGCGAGATGATGAAGGCCAGCCGAGCAGAGGCAGACATGCTGGGTTTGTACGCGAAGTATATATCTTGCACTGCACCACAAACCCCTCACACTGTTGTGGATCACCAGTGTAGTGCTCTGGAATGGTAATGTGGCACTTACCAGGCTTGGGGTTCGTGATGCTGCCCTGCATGCAATGCACCGTTTAACTACTAAAGTGATGCAAAGTGCAGCAGTCGCCCGCGCATCACACTGCTCTTGCATGTCGGCTGTTTTCTGAGACATCTGACATGTCTTTTTGTGAGTCTAGCACACCTGGTGCAGCTCACGAGGTCATTATCAAGCTCCTTTTAAATGATCTCAGGTGTGTTGATGCAGGGAATTTTTGAAATTGTATAAAAATGTTGAGCTGAAAACCAGGTGAAGAGTAGAACTTGTATTAGTTCCTTTGTAAGGTAAATGGAACACATCTGTAGGTTTAAGGGAGAAGGAAATATTAGCAGTTTAAATATGATACATAAGCTGGAGTTCATGTGGTCTGGAATGGGAATGATAAGGAAGTTAAGGTGACAGTTCACCGAGTCAGTAAGGCTTATGGGTAGAAGCTGTTCCTGAGTCTCAATGTAAGGACCCAGATCTTCCAGTACAACCTGTCAGCTGCCAGGAGAGTGAACTATGTTGCTCATGTACAGTTAGTTGATGAAGCTTAATACTTTTATTTGTACGCCACCTTGTGCAGTATAAATACAGCACCTTGTGTATAAATTAAACTACATCTCCTTGCAGGATTGCTAATGATGCTGTAAGCCTTCCTTGGTAGGGCCAGACAACAGAGATCTTAAAGGATAGAAATTAATAACACTACCACTATGTGCAACATTCAATTTACCTGTGTGCCAGTCAGAGGCGTAGCGCAAAATTCTGGGGCCCCACCGCAAGGAGGCAATGAGGAGGCCCGTGCGTGAGCTAAAATCTCGCGAGCGACCGTAGCGCGCGACCCTGCGCGAGCGTCGCGAGCGTCACTGCAGTGTAAAATATGGCTTTGCAGTGTTGTCCGAAAACATACGTTAACAAATACGAGCCTCTTGTAATTCCAGGACGAAACATAAGAGAACGTGAAGACGTTAAGATTGGGCGTTTTGAAAATAAACAACCATTAAATAATTTGATAAAAAGCGAATAATTTCGAGTATGTGTATAAATATTTAACTAAGTTTAACGTGCTGGGAAATATTGAAATGGACCTTGAAAGTGATGTACAAATGCTTTAATTCCACCTTGTTAAGGTGTATGAACCCTGCAAACATGACTTTGTTCATCGCGCTGAAGCGCGGCGCGCGTGCGAAGTTACAAAATTCGAGAGGTGCACAACCTCGCGAATCGACAGCGCGCGAGGTCCTCGCGCACGGGCGGAGCCACAGCGATTACGTCATTTTCGCCGCGCAGACCCTCAAGTATAAACCAGGCTTAAGCGTGGGGGAAAACATTAACATCACCCAGGAGGATGACTAAACAACAAACTCGTCTTAAGGCGGGGCCCACCTGTGTTCGGGGCCCCCCCGCAGTGCGTGCCTTGCGTGCCCCTCCCCTACGCCAGTGGTGCCAGTTGTTACTGGACAACACATTACCCAACAGTAACCTATTCTAGTAAGAGCTGAATCTGCCTGAAGGCCAAGTTCCTGGACTTCATCACGGATTATTTATATTTAGTGTAACCTTCCCATTTTGGGAATTTTGTAATCAAGTTGATATTCATTATTTATTCATCTGAGTAAACTGAATGGTGCTAATTAATTAATTTTCCATAGTTTCTTGATTCCATTTTGTCATTAGGAATTTTATGTAGGTACACCTGCATTGGAAGGAATTTCTTAAACCAAGCTTGCCTATTAATTTTAAATGCATATAACAGTAAGGAAGAGAACACAATCAAGAAAGAAACAGCATCAAATTTAACAAAGTTTCAAGTTTATTTTACTGATTTTTTTTCCAGAGGCTCATGTTTTTCCAATAGGAAATTGAAGTAGGTATAAAATGTAAGGGACATGCTTAACACTTCATGGCGAAAAAAAAAGAAACAAACATGTAAAAACAGCTTTAAAAGCCTTCGGGCTCAGATACAGGATACAAGCTCCATGGATCCTAAAAGTGGTAAATGACCTTCTTCACAACCTTCTAAACCAGTCTTTTCCTACATCACGTCCTCCTACATGATCTACTTATCCATGGCTGTCTACACCTTCCTCCTACAGACGTTGCTTGGCGCCGAGGTGGGAAGACTGGACAGCACTCTCTACGTGCACCCCATCGTTCATTCGGCCCTCTGTTTCTCTCAGTGTCTTTCACAAGATCTTTCACATCTGTAAACCATTCGACTGAATACTGTAATCCTCACAGTGAATGAGGGCATGCTGAAATGGCAAAGTTTTGCCAAGACTGTGCCATTGTAGTGCAACACTCAAACAAACACTTTTACAATCTTTTCCAAATGAATCTGCTCTACAGGAAGGTGTTTTTCACATTTTCTTGCAGTTGTTAAAAAGTATAGCAAACAAAGACAAAAAACAAAGGGGAAAAGAAGAATAAATAATGGCTTTGAACACTCATGTCCTCCACACAGGGTGTTCTGTCTCCCTTCCGATCCCATTGCTGGACACAAATTCTGGCACGACTAATGTCATCCAGATGTGCTTCTGTGTCTTTAGAGCCGTCATATTACTGGTCAGATGTACATGGTTGGCTTTACATGACACAGATAGAGAACAACTTAGGGCAAAATGACAGCATCAGTGATGGTTCTCCGTTAAGAATGGTGTTTAATTTAGAACCAAGCAGAAACAACCTGTCCCACCGTGAACGGGGAAGTGAGGACATCAGAGAAAATTAAAATGGAAATAATTTTATGAACATCAATCCCTACTAGTGTGGAGGTTTATTATTCAATTTATTCCATTCTGTGTTGAAGAAAATTCGTTCAGGATTCCGTTGGTGGTTTTGGCCCCATTTGTCTAGCGCTAACTTCTACGTTGTTTGAGACACTTACGGTTGGATCCGTATGTGCTTGGCTACATTTTCCTCCTTAAACACCCTCCAAATGTTGCTCCCACACCCCCTTCCCTTGTTCAATCTTCATCTTCTTATGCATCCTCCTCTGCCTCACCCTCATCGAACTCCCCCTCTTCTTCAGCTGTGGCATCTTGGTACTGCTGGTACTCGGACACCAGGTCGTTCATGTTGCTCTCGGCCTCGGTGAACTCCATCTCGTCCATGCCCTCGCCCGTGTACCAGTGCAGGAAGGCCTTGCGGCGGAACATGGCGGTGAACTGCTCCGAGATGCGCTTGAACAGCTCCTGGATGGCCGTGCTGTTGCCGATGAACGTGACTGCCATCTTGAGGCCACGCGGTGGAATGTCGCACACGGCCGTTTTGACGTTGTTGGGGATCCACTCCACGAAGTAGCTGCTGTTCTTGTTCTGGACGTTCAGCATCTGCTCGTCCACCTCCTTCATGGACATGCGGCCCCGGAAGACGGCGGCGACGGTGAGGTAGCGGCCGTGGCGCGGGTCGCAGGCAGCCATCATGTTCTTGGCATCGAACACCTGCTGTGTCAGCTCGGGCACGGTGAGGGCGCGGTACTGCTGGCTCCCCCTGCTGGTGAGAGGAGCGAAGCCCGGCATGAAGAAGTGCAGGCGGGGGAAGGGCACCATGTTGACGGCGAGCTTACGCAGATCGGCGTTGAGCTGGCCGGGGAAGCGAAGGCACGTGGTCACGCCACTCATGGTGGCCGAAACAAGGTGGTTTAGGTCACCATATGTGGGCGTGGTCAGCTTCAGTGTGCGGAAGCAGATGTCATAAAGAGCCTCGTTGTCGATGCAGTAGGTCTCGTCCGTGTTCTCCACCAGCTGGTGCACAGACAGCGTGGCGTTGTAGGGCTCCACCACTGTGTCGGACACTTTGGGTGAGGGGACCACACTGAAGGTGTTCATGATGCGATCGGGGTACTCCTCGCGGATCTTGCTGATGAGCAGGGTGCCCATGCCTGAGCCGGTGCCCCCGCCCAGCGAGTGGGTCAGCTGGAAACCCTGCAGGCAGTCGCAGCTCTCAGACTCCTTCCGCACCACATCCAGCACCGAGTCCACCAGCTCGGCACCCTCCGTGTAGTGACCTTTTGCCCAGTTATTACCAGCACCGCTCTGACCTGTGAAGCATCACCGAGAAATAATGACTGTAATAATAATAAAGCTGTCCATTCAGCAAATAAGAGAAACCAACTGTCAACATGTTTAGTAAATTTTACAAATAAAAACTAGAATTGCTTCATAGATCAACAAACAGAATGTTTTTTAATAGAGGTTATAAACACAGTGGAACAATATAACTCAAAGAATGTTTGCTTAGAATGAAACTATCATACGTTAGAAACATACGTTAGCCTCCCCGAGTAACTCACCGAATACAAAGTTGTCAGGTCTGAAGATCTGTCCAAAGGGTCCAGAGCGAACGGAGTCCATGGTGCCAGGCTCCAGATCCACCAGAATAGCTCTGGGAACATATTTACCTCCTCCATGAGAGAGAGAGAGAGAGAGAGAGAGAGAGAGAGAGAGAGAGAAAGAGAGAGAAAAAAGATTGAGGAAGAGAAAGAGGGCGGGGCAGGGGAGGGGTGGGGCGGGGCGGGTTGGGAGGGTGAGGTGGTACACCAGTTCAGTACAGAAGAGAAAAATAGATTGCATTCCAAACAGAAAGAATCTCATGATCTCTCCCACTGAATTATATGATGTGGCTTACTTGGCTTCAGTATTTATTAATCTAGAATGGAATATAATTATTCATTTATAATAAACAGGTTATATGTATGCAATTAACTTAGTGTCCATTGTCTTGGTGAGCTTAAATTAAGTATAGGTTAATAATTTTCTCGTGTGTAGCATAGGTGCAGGAGTGCGCAGGAGTGTGCAGGAGTGCGCGGGAGTGTGCAGGAGTGCACTATAGAGTGGTACCTGTAGCCTCATTGTAGTAGACGCTGATTCTGTCTAGCTGCAGGTCGCTGTCCCCGTGGTAGGTGCCGGTGGGATCAATGCCGTGTTCATCACTGATGACCTCCCAGAACTGTAAATCAGTTCAGTCAACAATAAAACTCATTCATTACAACAATAATGTTCATTCATGTCGTCTACAGTACAAAATTACAATTTAAAAGCAGGAGGATCATTAGTCATGATGTTCTTTTGTAGAGAGAACAAAAGTGCAGGGTTAAAAATGAAAAGCCCAGCCTTCATTTTTACGCCCTGTCTCAGTATCCAGCGTCCTTCAGTCTGCAGTGTCTGACAATGCTGCAACATTTGTCTATTATGTGAAAGCTGTGTGGAGATTATATGGAGAAAATAGCATGCAAATTGATTCTGACTATTGTCAAGTCTGGGTGAAATCGCGGATTTCAATGAACTTTGGATATAATACAGAAAAAAAGCCACTGCATGGACATACGGACCCTATTGTTTTTAACTTCCAACAATAGTGGCATTAGAATGAATATGGAAAAGAGGGGGGGGCAGTAAGGGAGGTAGATATCAGGGTATTTGGGGCATAATCGCTTTGAAAGAATCAGGACAAAAGCAGGAAATTCTAGGCAGCATGGCCAAGCCCGCTCTCCCCATCTCTCCAGATCACTCCCCATTAAAACCATGGAAGTAAAATCCTTCTTCTCATCAAAACCAACAATTAAGCTTACTCAGATTTCTGCCTCGTCATTGACATTAGGAAAAATCTATAATTATGCTGTAATCTCAAAATATTCCGGCATTTCTGAATCAGCGCAATGGCTGGCTACAGCTGCATTGCTACACGTTCAGGAATAAACCATGATTTACTCATCTGCGATTCAACCTAAACCCAGTTGGTGCCACAGGCTGCCATGAAGCAGCTGCGAGACCCATTACTAGTTCTGCATCTTCCATCTGCTGGAGGCTGCCCCTCCCCACCCAAACCCTAACAGGGCTCAAGACAATGATTATTCAGTCCATTCACTTCAATGCATTAGTGCCTTCATCCTAAATGTAACACGGTACTCAAGACCAACACATCAAGAAGTATTTAAGTAAAATGCTTCTAATTTGTTTTTTTTTTCTTCAAAATGAGAATCGGTATTCATTACGGCGGAACCCACGAAACCAACCCGATAAACCAAAAAAAAAAAAACTGACCCCAGTTGCAGTTCGTATTAAGATATAACAAGTCAACAGCAATTTATAAAGCCTCTTACATGAAATGCGAAAAAGTCGCATTTTACAGTGTGGAAAAAACAACTAGCCTATAATTCCTCAATAAAAACATAATTCGACGACAATGTAATTAAGTCATTTGTGGTGGAAACACGTCGTCTGGTTGGGATCGTCTCCATAGTGAACATTAGTTTTCTTTGTCACTGGTCTACTAGCCGCACCCTTTCACTCTTCGCTGATCTCATTCATCTTAACAGCTAAACCGAAAAAAACGATTTTTTTCCACACAAAAGACTAGAAACATCGTCTTAGGGGAAAAAAGCATCACAATGTAGACTGTTGATGGAAATATTTTTATTTTGGTGATAAACATGAGACAATTGCGAATCATGGATAGTGCAAATCCACACGACAGCTGTTTAAAGGGCTCGTGACAGGCCGGGTGACCGCGACAATTAGGTTCACTATGGTGTCTGGGATGTGGAAGAGACACACGCCACGCCCGGCATTAGAGTAAGAGAGATGTGCGAGAAATCATTTAGAGATATAGACTATTTCCTTCCACAATACCAACACTAATTACCATAGTCTACTAGTTTACAAATGAACAATCATGCATATCCCAATTCTGCATTATTGTTCATTTGTAAACTAGTGTAGTAATTATTCATTATCCAAAATGTGATTTTCAGAGATTTCTGTGAGGAAAAGGTTATAATCCTAGCGATCCAAAAGCAGAGACAGATAAGACAGTCAAATATTATTAAAAAATAAAGTTTTAAACTGACCTACATGTTGATATCGTGTATTGGCTCAATGGTGAATTAATAAAGGACTGCTCAATGGCAAAGCAGCTGTACGTAAGGCAACGCAATTAAATTTATTTACGTTTAAATAAAACATGTATTCGAGTTAAATGACATATAAACACCTAGATCTCACAACACCATAGCAGATATTTATTATAATTTGATACATTTGTAAATTAAGGATTCCAATGCAGAAGACTAACGGGCCACTCCTTTAATCTGGAGGTTTCATTGTTGAGGTTTCTTCTCATATCCACTAAAAAATAGGTTTTCCTACTTTCCAACTCATTCTGAGCATGTTTCTTGTATAAAGAAAGAAGGTAATGACTTTCTTACCTTGGCACCAATTTGGTTGCCGCACTGGCCGGCCTGGATATGAACGATCTCTCTCATGGTTAAGATTCAAGTGCAACGGTCTTCACTCCCCAAACGTGACGGCGTGGCTCCGCTATAATGACTGTGCACGGACAAAGGCTTTATATTCCTGGACGAGCTCCAGAACGAGGCTGCTTCAGGAGCGGGCGGGGTCCACCGAGCGCACAGCTGTTCACTCATTTGATTGGTGCGAATGAGGCAGTATGGGCGGGACGTTAGCAGGGGTCACTTTAGACTTTAGTAGGGGTGCCACCAGAAAGACTACTAAGGAAGACTGTATAAGTGTCATACAATATTTTTCTTTATCAATATTATCTAATTCAAAAGATAAATACTTAAAGTTAAAATTATTTTCATGCATGTTATTCTGCCATTTAAATACATGTAAGTTATTCTACCATTTATGTCACGACAGTTTAGTACACTATAGTGTTCACTATTACTTAAATCCTCTGTAGGCCCATTTCAATATAAACCAACACGATGTCCGTGTAAAAAATTATCTCTATTGCACAGATGGGTTAAAAGCGGAGGACAAATTTCGATTGGGGTGTAAAAATCACAATTGACAAAATATGGCACATTTACATTTTATTGTGTGTGATAGTCCAGCGTTTGTTTGCGTCTTGAGTTCAGGATTGTGCTACACTTCTTCCGCCAGGGGGCGCTCCGTTTGCGAAAGTTTTTGTCGAATGGGCGTGGTCAAGGGAGTCTGTCGCGTCAGAGACGTTTTTCCTCAACAAAAATACTTTCTTTAGCCAGGGCTTCAACTCGTTCGGTGGTTGCGAAAACATTCGATTATTTACCTCATTTCAGCTGTTAGCTTTGGGTAAAACATCTTAATCTCGGTAAGAAAACACATTCAAGTATCTAAGCTAATGTTCTAAATGTTTTGTTTTACGGCTAGGTAACTTGAGCGAGTTGTAACTATGTTTAAGTAAAATGTTCTTACGAATTCACAAACCCGTAAGCTGTCTAACCAGCGAACGGTTTGGCTGGTAAAGTTAGGATCGATAAGATAGCTAGCTAGTGTTTTCTTCTAACCAGACGCATTGTAGCATTGTCTAGCTGCGAAAATATGACCACGTTAGCTCTAATCTAAACACTTTGATGAATCTAAACACAGCATATTGTCAGGTATGTTAACTAGCTAACTAACCTTGACTTACGTAAACGGCGTTAGCGTAGCAGCGTCTTGTGACTGTTGGCTAAGAGGCGTCTAGATAACTTAGTCGGTTCTGCGCGTAGCTAACTGCAAAAGATGAACAGATGTTCGAGAAAAGTGATGTGCTATCATCTATCTACTTCATCGTTAGTGCTTTCAGTTAATTTCAGTCTACAAGAGGCTGGTGTAAGCTTTATAAATATAACGTTACGATGTCCGATTCATCGCTTTTAGCAGTATTACGGCGACGACTTATATTTGTACTGCAAACATCTACATATCAGTCATGGATAGATAGATAATGATATAAATTATCGCATACTAAGAACACGTCTCCTAAGGAAAATAAAACTGAATGCTCGTCTCATATGATCTGACAAAACAGTTTATTACTGCAGTGGAACTGAGATGTACAAACAGGAAGTCAGGGGGTGAGGAGAGAGGCAGTTAGCAGAAGTGGAGTGATTTGTGGCTGTCTAACTTTACAATTGATCCTCAAACCAAGTGTGGCGTCCTATGCCTGATTATCTCTGTCTGGTTCGTTTACTTAAACCGCCATGATAAGAAACTTTGTTAAATACCAGCGGTTTGAAACGTATGTGGTTTTAAGGAGTTGAAATCATGCTGTCTACAGACTAGATTCAGTGTGAAGATGTTCTACACATGTGGACCCAATGAAGCAATGGTGGTTTCAGGTAAGATCAGACTTCATTGTTTATAGGTATAGGTAAGACATTTAGCTTATTGTTAAAACTAAAGTGTGTGTGTGTAATATATATATAATTACACACACACACAAATTAGTTTTGTTTGCCAAGACTTACAGGAGTGATACAAATACTTAAATGTAAAATGTGCCAGAGTCTGTGTTTCATCTACACTGATTTCTGTTATCAGTGTTTTTGTGTTTTTGCACCTTTGTGCTGTACTGCTAATTAAACTATATGTTCTTACTTTAGAAAGTTCAAATCAGAAGTAGAATTAGAATTGTGACAGTGTAAATGTTTGTTAGCATTTATTTGTACTGGAGCCTCAAAATATTTCTGTCGTAATATGATTTTGGCTATGGGCTCTTAATTGGTTCACTGGGGTTAGACCATGACCCTTTAACAACAACAAGTCTATTGTTTCGGTGGTTTAGTTGTTTGCGTTTTTCCTTCTCGTGAAGCAGTGTGTGCAGATGCACAAACAGATGCCCTAGTTTGTGCCCGTCTGCCCGAACATCACAGGTGACTTCTGATCAGCTACATCCTGTGATGGGTGGGGTCACAACCCCACTGGCATGGGAGTGGCCAGCAGCACACTGATGCCTGGCAGTGCAAGTGATTGTGTTTAGGCACTGATCACACAGTAGAGGGACATTGGTCTTGGGCAAAGCTGAAGGTCCAGATTACTGTATTACAGTTGGGCTCCTGGGGGGAGGGGGGGTAACATGTTTATCCACTTGGTCTATTGTGTGTGTATTGACTCTCCTCTTGACTGGTAAACCGAGCATATACTTTGACTCTCCTCTTGACTGGTAAACCGAGCATATACTTTGACTCTCCTCTTGACTGGTAAACCGAGCCTATACATTGACTCTCCTCTTGACTGGTAAACCGAGCATATACTTTGACTCTCCTCTTGACTGGTAAACCGAGCATATACTTTGACTCTCCTCTTGACTGGTAAACCGAGCATATACTTTGACTCTCCTCTTGACTGGTAAACCGAGCATATACTTTGACTCTCCTCTTGACTGGTAAACCGAGCATATACTTTGACTCTCCTCTTGACTGGTAAACCGAGCATATACTTTGACTCTCCTCTTGACTGGTAAACCGAGCATATACTTTGACTCTCCTCTTGACTGGTAAACCGAGCATATACTTTGACTCTCCTCTTGACTGGTAAACCGAGCATATACTTTGACTCTCCTCTTGACTGGTAAACCGAGCCTGTACTTTGACTCTCCTCTTGACTGGTAAACCGAGCATATACTTTGACTCTCCTCTTGACTGGTAAACCGAGCCTGTACTTTGACTCTCCTCTTGACTGGTAAACCGAGCCTGTACTTTGACTCTCCTCTTTTGTCAGGCTGTGGCCGCTCTCCTCCCGTAATGATTGCAGGTGGAAGAGTGTTTGTCATCCCGTGCTTCCAGCAAATTCAAAGGTATTCATCTCACCATTTGTTGTATCCTTTAAACAACACAAATACAATACGAATATCTTGCTGTGCTAAGAACGATGAAAGTACACACCCTTGATAATACAGGCTTCTAGATCAGTAGGTCCATCATCTCCTCTCTGAACAGGACAAACAAGCAGACCAGCCAGCAGATACATACATGTGTTTAACATGGCATCCGATGACGGAGAAGGCTGAATCACACACATACCACTGAGGGACACATGGCCTTTGTTCCTCATGTTAACAGAGAGATCAGAGTTATCAGTGTGACTGGAGATCACAGCACTAGAGGATCTAGACCAGAATGATGACCTAGTGAATAGTTGGAATACTGCAGATAAAGGGAACATTTGTTATGGATTTCCTATATAAAAAATGTTTGGCAAATTGTTGAAAGTGAAGGCAGTTTCAACCATGCGCAGCTTCTAAATTTTGTTGTTTTTTTTTTTTTTTTGTTGTTAACCGTGTGAAGTCCTAGAAAGTCCATAAACCAGTGGAGCCAAGTGTGAACAGGAGTAGTATTTGACCCGTGTGAACAGGAGTAGTATTTGACCCGTGTGAACAGGAGTAGTATTTGACCCGTGTGAACAGGAGTAGTATTTGACCCGTGTGAACAGGAGTAGTATTTGACCCGTGTGAACAGGAGTAGTATTTGACCCGTGTGAACAGGAGTAGTATTTGACCCGTGTGAACAGGAGTAGTATTTGACCCGTGTGAACAGGAGTAGTATTTGACCCGTGTGAACAGGTCAAAAAGAATTCTCTCATTCCAGAAGAACTGGACAGATGAAGAGTCTCTCCCTGCTAGAGTCACTCCCTTCAGGATGTGAATGGGATGTTGGATTCCTGTCAGTGGCGTTTGGGAGTGTGGTTGTTGGTCATTTGGTTCAGTTGCCACAACTTCCTGTGCATGCCGCTAGGCCTAAGTGCTAATGCACTGCTCTGAGTGACGGGACATGCTCCCAGCCTTTTAAAATGGTGGCATGTCTTCAGTCCCATTTCCTTCAGTCCCGTAGTCTCATTTCCTTTTCACATCATCCCCGTGATTCAGGCGTTTGTACTGTTTCCTCTGGGTATGCAGCATCCTTTTAAAAATCTCTCTCACTCCCTCCTTTCTCTTCAGGATAAGCTTGAACACACTCACTCTCAATGTGAAGAGTGATAAGGTGTACACGCGGCACGGAGTGCCCATCTCTGTGACCGGCATCGCACAGGTCGGTCACCTGCACCTCAAGTGCGCGTACAGTTTGCAGGCTTTCACTCTGCCTTGCTCAGGGGCTCATGGGTCTCGCTGCTGCCCCCTGCAGGTGAAGATCCAGGGCCAGAATAAGGAGATGCTGGCTGCAGCCTGCCAGATGTTCATGGGTAAGTCGGAGGGTGAGATTTCCCAGATCGCCTTGGAGACGCTGGAGGGCCATCAGAGAGCCATCATAGCTCACCTGACTGTGGAGGTAATGATGACACGCATGCTCGCGTGTGCGCACACACACACACACACACACACACACACACACACACACACACACACACACACACACACACACACACACATCCATGCACGATAGAGAAGATGATAGTGTAGTTGAAGAACAGTGAAAAACCTGCTGTTTACAGCTATGGCTGCTAGTGCATCCTGAGGATGTGTAGCCTGTACCTCTAATCAGTAGATTTCACTCTTTCTGTAGGAGATTTATCAAGATCGCAAGAAGTTTTCAGAGCAAGTGTTCAGAGTGGCCTCTTCTGATCTGGTCAACATGGGCATTGGTGTGGTCAGCTACACACTGAAAGACGTTCATGATGACCAGGTAACCCTGCCCCCTTGTTAGCACTTTAACCGTCATGGTTCACTGCACACTGACTCAAGGTGTGCTGCTCTCTGCCTGCAGGGCTACCTGACCTCTCTGGGCAAAGCTCGGACCGCTCAGGTTCAGAGAGACGCCCGCATAGGAGAGGCTCAGTACAAGAGAGACGCCGTCATCCGGGTGAGAAACCTTTCCTCTCTGTACACCTCACAATAATCTCCTCTCCTTCATAATTTATCATATTTTCCTCCAAAGGTTTTCATCACCCTTGCACCTCTGTATCTCCGGATGAAATATCGATTTAACATGTGTATACGTGTGTGTCTGTGTGTAGGAAGCACACGCCATGCAAGAGAAGGTCTCAGCACAATACAAAAACGAGATCGAGATGGCGAAGTCTCAGCGAGACTTCGAGCTGAAGAAGGCCGCCTACGACACGGAGATCAACACCAAGAAAGCAGAGTCTGAGATGGCCTATCAGCTTCAGGTACCCGAGTTACGCGGACCGCAGTCCCAAGTTCAAACCCTTCAGACAGTCTGCTGAGCGTGCCGTGCCTTCACGCCAGGTGGCGAAGACCAAGCAGCGCATCGAGGAGGAGAAGATGCAGGTGCAGGTGGTGGAGCGCATGCAGCAGATCACCCTGCAGGAGCAGGAGATCTCGCGCAAGGAGAAGGAGCTGGAGGCCAGGGTGAAGAAGCCCGCCGAAGCCGAGAGATACCGCCTGGAGAGGCTGGCCGAGGCAGAACGGTGAGCGAGGTTGCGACCCAGAGCCGTGGGCGGAGCCACGGGCATGTACGGTCGTGTAAACCCCTCTCCTCCTCCTCCCCAACACAGGCTGCAGCTGATCATGGAGGCGGAGGCGGAGGCGGAGTCCATTAAAGTGAGTTGGGAGGATCTCTCCACGCTGTTCCTCCACCTTTAGACTCGGTAGCTTTAATCGGTGAGCCCCTCTCCTCCCGCAGATGAAGGGTGAGGCGGAGGCGTTCGCCACGGAGGCCAAGGGCCGGGCGGAGGCGGAGCAGATGTCCAAGAAGGCAGATGCCTTCAGGCAGTACAAAGAGGGAGCCATGGTGGACATGCTGCTGGAGAAGCTGCCTCTGGTGAGCGTGACTGAGCGCGCTCCACACCGGCCGCCTCGACGCACCACGCCACACGCGTACTGAGGAACTGAGGCGTCCGCCCTGTCTCGTGTGTTCCAGATGGCCGAGGAGATCAGCAAGCCCCTCGCAGCGGCAAAGAAGGTCACCATGGTGTCCAGCGGAGGCTCGGAGGTGGGCGCGGCCAAGCTGACGGGGGAGGTGCTAGACATCATGACCCGCCTCCCGCAGACTGTGGAGAAACTAACTGGAGTCAACATCTCTCAGGTGATTTTACACAGACACACACACACACACAATAGACCTCTCTTTACAGCCATGTCTATTTCACACCGGGCCTCAGTCAGGCTGTTAACTGATCCCCAGAAGCAGACGCTCTCTGACACAAACTTTCTCTTACACTCAAACACACAAACATGCACAGACTCTCTCTCTCTCTCTCACACACACAAACACACACAACAAGGCTCTCTCTGACACACACGCACAGAGACTCTGGATCTGGAGCAGTATGTAAAAAGTCCCCCCTCCACTGCCCACAAGTTGTATTTAAAGTTGGGGCAGGAAGGTTATGTTTCATTCGAATACAGTCACGTCCCTTTTTAAACGTGCCGCCCCCTCTCTTAAAGAGGAAGCCTCAATCCACTGCCACCATTCCCTGAAGAGAGTACAGGTGTCACGAAAGGTCGGGGGTCACGTGACCTCTTGATCTCCTGCTGTTGACTGCGAAGCCATAAAAGTCCTTGTGTGTTCACAGGTTGCATCCACCCGCGTGCGCTGATTAAGAACCTGAAGGAGGTGGAGGAGGTGGGGATATGCATGAGGAATGCTGACATCATCCCCCGGCTCAGGCATCTGTTCAGACCTGCATGGCTGTTCTTTTCCTATCACCTCCGTGCTTTACGCAATTGTTTGTTTGTGTAATCTGTCATTTTTAATGTCATAAGACATTTAGTTTTTTTATGATAAGAGCCTGTTTGCTCTCTCGCTGAAACATTTAGTCAATCAGGTTATTTGGTCAGTCAGTACGTGGTTGTCCGTGTGGGATCGTCATAGCGTGTTACTAAGGGTTTGGGCTTTAGGGCTTTAGAGCTGTAACTTGGGCAGCTTTCACTCCCGTAGCCACTGACTGTTCTCAGTGCTAGTTTGGACTTTATCTTGAATGCATGTTTAGCTAGTTGAAAGTAAAGGAGTAAAATTATGAAAGTGCTGTTGTATCAGTTCAGCCAGCTGGAGAGGTTTCTAACATGAGTTCATGTTTTTGTTTGTTTTGAATATATATATAATAGTCTGAAGCATGTATTCTTCGGAACTCACTGAATATTCACGTGGTCAAATCCCTGCTGTGAGGTTCTGTTTTTTTAGATCTTTTTTAACATCTAACCAACATTTTTTAAAGATTAATTGTAACATTAATCTTGGTAATGTGAAATCATAAAGAGGAACTGTTAGATAAGCAGACTAATATATCCTAACTTGAGGGGGAAGATTTAGTGACCGGACACTTCCTGTCTGCGTGCTGCTCTGTCCGTCTGTTTCGTAGTCACTCTGCACTACACCTCTGTGGCCAATCACTGAACTAGGAAAGGTGTTTGAACGCCATTGGTACCCATATCTGCACATAGTGGAAGCAAAGAGGAAGTGGAGAGGTTGAAAGTACCCCGCGTGGCTGTTAAATCTGGGTCAGACACCCGCACAGCACCCACAAAGAGTGAGATCTCATGTCTGACAACTTGGGTGATGCTTGTAGTTGGCCGTCAGAAGGTGGATTCAGGGTGTAAACTATGCATGATTATAGTATGTTATTGTGTAATCTGGGACCTATTAATACTTGGAGCTGAGGGTTTCCGTGCAGTCCTGGCCAGACATGGACGAGGACATGGACTGTGCTGAAAGCCTCCACTGTGGGCTTCTCCGGTTTCTGCCATTAGGTGTCACTAAGTGCCTAAAAGCCAGTCTTCCAGGCATGGACGCTGAGGTCATGTGCCTCCCAGCCTGCCCCCAGCTCTGGTTTCATGTGGCATGGCGGCTGGGGGGCTGGGCTACTCTGGGTTTCCATTCGTCCAGTAAGCCACATCTCTCACCTACATTTTCTTTTAATGCAAAACCTTCGTCATACATGTCTGTGCCATGTTTCTGAATATTTGTGAAGAATGTGATTGTATACATTATCTAAAAATAAATAGTGTGTAACCAACATTTGTCTGAAATGATTACTTTATTTAAACAACTACAAAACGACACCAGCACTGAACACGGGCAGCACAGTGCTGACACACACACCCATTCACAATGAACATCCCCAATACAGATACCCAACACCAACACTTTAGTGAAGAAAAGTAGATCCCTTTAGCTATTTACATATTCTCATTTCTTTACATTAAAGAAACATGAACAGAAGGCACAGCTGGACTAAGCATGCCTGAAGTCAGTTATAAAAAAATACAAGTTTTAGTTCAGGACTACAGTGTATCAAAAAGGTTAAAGGTCATTTGACGATCACATTTGCCATAGCAACACTTTCACTAGGTGTATTACAGTATATATATTACTAGGGTTACTGGGTTAACTGTTACTCTGCTCCCAACAATTTGACAGTTAACAGTTTCACTTTGCAAGTCTGTGTAAAATAATGTTACACAAATTTACTGTTACAAAGTCTGTGAAAATTATCATATGGGTTAAAGAAAGTGTGTTTCAGCCCATTCATACTGAAGTCTTAAAATAACCATAAAGAATCTTGGTGGTGTCCTAGGTCATTCTTTAAAGTGCAACAGTGGCCCCTGGTGGCGCTGAAAAGTCACTGCATAACCATCACGAACACACTCACTTACAGATATACATATTTACACTTTACCATTGCTGTTTGTGTTCTCTTTCCAATCATTGTGTGAGGCAGTTGTAAGTAAAGACGAAGACATTTCAAGGAACAGGTCACAGTACAGTATTGGTTGTCTTTTAAATGTAAATAAAATGCAGTTTAACCTCGTACTGATAACAGCAGTATGAACAGGATCCAAGGCCCCTAGTTACTTTTTGCTTTTAAATTCACGTGGAGGACTTTTAATTTGTTAACATTTATTACCGACTTCTACAGAGCAAACTTGCCCTCTTTTTCCAAATGGCTGCCCTCCTACCCGTGAAATACTGAGACGAGAGACGAGCCTTTCCTGCTATCGACCTCCTGCATAACCAGCTATGAAGGATCAACACTCTGGCCTGGCCCCTCTCACCACCCCGAATTCTCCCCTGCTATGGCTGTATCTCTTCAGCCCTGGACTACTATTACTGACCATCAAGAAATTTAGGACTGAATAAGAATTACATAAGACATGTATATAAATACATACAAAGATGCAAATGATCATTCCCATCCTTTATTTGTTTATGTATCTCGCTACTTGTTATGGTGACCGGTGTCAGCCAGAGGAGGATGGGATCCCCCACCGAGTCTCATTTCCTCTCAAGTTTTCTTCCTCGTGCTCTTAGGGAGTTTTTCCTTGCCACTGTTGCCCTTGCCGTTTGCTCACTGGGGGACTTGGACACTTGTAAAGCTGTTTTGTGACAACTGTTGTAAAAAGTGCTATATAAATAAACTTTGATTTTATTGAATTTTGATATTTCGGTTGTTGGAAACAAGCTTGTGTTGCCTTCCCACAGCTCATCTCTGGTGACCCCACACGGGTCAAGCCACAAATCAGACCACCGCATATGAGGATCTGATGTAAATAACGTGAGCAGGTCTGTGTCATTCTTTATCCAGCTCCTGAGATCTGATGAGCCTCCCTTTAGTACAAGGACTTGACTGAATTAAGAAGGCTCTGCTCTTTTAATGTTAAAATTCAGCCAAAGTGGAAATGTTTTGCACATGTACCCAATATCCACAGGGAAAAGGAAGGAAACGTCCATTTGAGATTAATATATTGGGTGATACAGCGTTGTTCATCTCAAAGACACCAGGGTTGCCAACTTTTGAAGATCGCTTGGAGTGAGATTTGAACCTGGCGGAGGTGGCGAACGCAAGTTGTCGACAGGGGGGGGGACACACCTTGTTGCTTGTGTCAGTATTCATCTAGATGTTTTCGTGATGGTTCCTCAGGACTGGGAGAAAACTTCAACACTTGTAGTTTTGTACAGGTGCTTCCTTCCTTTTGAGACACCCTGTAATTCAGCACGGCTGTAGAATTTCAGAATTATCGTAATGGTTTTGTTTCATGTCTATAATGAAATGTAATGAAGGAGTAATCTCTCATAAATAACTATTTAAATCGTTCTACTTGAACAGAAGAGCCCTCAACCGGAGTACATGTGCGGCTTGCCGAGTTCATGTGAAGCAGTCACTATGCTGGGGTTTAGCGATTACTCATTCATGACCTACTGACCTCTACAAATTAGCCTTGTACTCCATAATATCAGACACAAATCACCCTTAGCTACCAGTTTCCGTGTTAATACGTTAAAATGTAAATAATGTTTGTTTATGTTATTTGAAATGACATACATTTGTTGTAAGTAGTGAAGCAGCAGGGTGAATGTGCTGGGAATCACAATATGGTATCATGTTGTTCTGCTAAATAAAAGCCCTCCACCGCATAAATGGTTAATGGAAATTTTAAAAGAATTAAGATGATGGGTTTTACTACTGTGGATTCATGGGTAGAAGGTTGAGGCTGAAACAATTAAACTAAGGACTAGGAAATTAGGACTAGTTTGGGTTTTAGCTTTGCAGGTCAAATGAGCACTGAACCAGCAGTGTCTCAACCCACCAATCACATAATGTACTAATTTACATAAGAGTGCTTAGCTCCGCCTACATCTACACCACCTACCCCTTCCACCAGCTTGTGCGGTCTACACACACGCACGCACGTTTTCTGTTTGAAAGAGTGATGGACTGCCAAGAGTTTGTTTCGGTTGTGCCATCTTCTCTGCCATCTCTCTACACCATGTTCATGGCGTCCTCCGTCAGGAAGGAGTAAATGTGTGTGAAAGAGGGGCGGAGTTTACAGTCTCTGTTCCAGCAGCTTAACATCAGCTCATACAAGCCCTGCGGACACACGGCCGGCCGAGCCAGATAGACCTAACACAGAGAGAGAGAGAGGGGGAGAATTGAAGCGTTTGTGGGGGTGTGTGTATGTGTGTGTGTGTGTTTAAATGTGCTTACCTGTCTCCCCTGGTCTCGGAAGAACTCCCCCGCATTGTCGATGACCTGTTCGTCAGTCATGTGACTGTAGGGCTGCTCCTGACACACACTTAGCATCTCCCACAGAGTCACCCCAAACGCCCACACATCACTGGCCGTGGTGAACTTCCCCTGAGAGTACACACACACACACACACACACACACACACACACACACACACACACACACACACAAGCAACAGTAAATAAGACCAGCTTCAAGACAGGAGACACAAATCTCAGCTGCACATGCTCCAAGCACTCCCTCCCTCCCCCCCCTGTGGCGCGGCCCCCCCACCCACCATGAGAATGCACTCCCAGGCCATCCAGCGGATGGGCAGCACCGCCCGGCCCTGGATGCGGTAGTAGTCTCCGGCGTAGAGGTTGCGGCTCATGCCAAAGTCGGCGATCTTGATGTGGCGCTCCTCGCCCTCGGCCCGCTCCCCCCCCACCAGGCAGTTCCTCGTGGCCAGGTCCCGGTGCACGAAGTTCAGCGCAGACAGGAACTTCATTCCTGACGCGATCTGACTCGCCATGGAGATCAGTGCGGGGTAGCTACGGCACACGGAACGTAACGCTGTGATTGGCTGAAACGTCTCCACGAGGCTACGTGCATGGGTGTCTGCGTGTACGCATGCGTGTGTGCACCTGATGGTCGCCGTGGTGTGCTGCGGTCCGGTCTTGTCCAGCAGGACTCTCTGTGAGAGGTACTGGTTCAGGTCGCCGCTCTCCATGTACTCGGTGACCATGCAGAGTGGGTCGCTGCTCACACACACACCCAGCAGCTGGATGATGTTGGGGTCCTTCAGACGAGACAAGATCTTCACCTCCTTCAGAAAGTCGTTCCTGCGGAGTGGGCGGAGTAGGACGGTGTCAGTGGCGGGCGGAGCAGACACTCGCTGTGCTTACCGACGCTGTGCGGCTGGGACCTGTGGAAGCAGAGGCCTCGCTGACCTGGCGTTTTTTGAAGCGTCTGGCCGCAGTATCTTCACGGCCACCAATAGAGGGCGCCCTTTCCTCACATTGAAGGGGAACTCCAGGTTGGGTAGGTCTTGAGGGTTTTCAATTTCACACAAGTGAACCTTAGAAGAATAAAAAAAACATTGCTCTAAGGAGCCATCTGCACTGATCTGATCTCAAATTGTTGAGTGGCATCTTTGAATGAAAGCAAATGTCGGCGTGAGTGGGACGTCTACCTCTCCAAACTGGCCCTCTCCAAGTTTCTCTTTGAAGATGAGCCTCTCCCGGGGGAGTTCTGGAAGAGGCAGGCAGTCAGTAGGCGTGGCCGAGAGGGCGGGGACGGCGTAGGTGTTGTTACCACTTACACCTTGCAGGCTGATGATGTCTGCTTCAGCATAATGAGGCACACTGGCCCCGCCCCCTGAGGCTTCTGCATAATGGCTTCCTGACAGAAGAGGAGGAGGAGCCCCAGGGTATGGGGGCGGTCCCTCTTGAATGGGCAGAGCTTTACTGTCTACATCTATTCCACATGCTGTGAAATAAGACACAATGGACATTTTTAAAAAGCTAAAGGAATGCAGAATCCAACTTGCGTCAACATTTTACTCTGACAATGACCTCCTTTGTTACATTATTTAAATGACAATTATTGTTCAAGCATGCATTTCAACACAACACACACTGGAGCGTGCTGGTCCATGCTTGGCATGCAGAAAGCTGTCGTTGCTGGGGGGCTTTTGCCCCCCCCATTACGGGTGACATGGTGCATGTTCTATTTAACCTGTGACCCTGAGATCTTCATCCATTTAGAGCCCAGCATGGTTAATTCATCTGGGAATTGTTTAAGTAACTCTGTCCCAAAGTCCATCTTCCTTCTGTCTAGAACCCTGGAAGTGTCCACACGCTTGTTTCCCACCTGCCCTCTCTCCCTCTGAAACTCCATCTGTTTCTCAGTTCTTCCATTAGCGTGTGAGCAGAGAGACACCCCGCTCTTACCCTGGGGCAGGTTTTGGGGCTTTTCTGCTTCCCTGGGGCACTTTGGCTGCTTGTGGTGGCTGAGTCTCAGGTCAGACAGGAGGAGGTGATAAGCTGGGTTGTTTAACAGCAAGGCTGGTCAGACACACACACACACCCCAGAATGCCACATTGCACAAAACACGACAACACAAAACTCAATGCAAAAACACAGATAAACAAATGAATTTAAAAGATCATGATGCAATCCAGTAAAAAGCAAATACAATGAGTCACACACACACACACACACACACACACACACACACACACACACACAGTGAAGGTTAGGGGCAGAGTGAGAGGGTCACACATGAGATGCAGCACCAGCAGAACAGAGCAGGCAGGTTATTGTTCCTCACACTGCAGGCAGTTAATCGATATTTCATCAGCAGCATGAGTGAATCGACAGAGGAACGGTCATTTGTACTGAGAGGCTCAAGGATTTTCAAAGCAATATCATATTGAACGTTCGGTATATCAAGTAATGCCAGCATCTGCTGAACAGAGTGTGTGTAATTGTGTGTGTGTGTGTGTGTGTGTGTACCTGCCAGGAATTCCGAGCATACACTCTCCCTCCACTGTTCTCCCTCACACTCTCTCCAGGACAGTGGGTCTTTGTGTTGACTGGTCAAGTGCTTTATCTGATGTTACTTTGGCTCTGTGCTGTTTTCTACACACTAAACTGAGACCGCCTGTGCCATTGATCTGAAACCACCGCCAGATCAACTTTTGTGCAACAATTCCTATCCACTTCCAATAACTGTGTGTGTTGTGTGTGTGTGTGTGTGTGTGTGTGTGTGTGTGTGTGTGTGTGTGTGTGAGACTCACTCGAGCTGTCACAGTGCTCTCTCGGGTGGAGCATGGTGCTGGGCTCCTGGTACTCTGCGTCTCGGTCGTCAGGGAAAGTGTGTATGCGCTGGTACCGGCTGGAGTACGTGTGTGTGTTTGTGTTATTGATCACCACGTTGTCGGACGGGACCGAGAGATGAACCCGCAGCTCATCGCTCGACAAGCTTCCCTGGGCCTGAAAACACACACGCACACACAGTCTACATTTATGACTGAAGGCAACACGGTTGTCTAGGAAACCCCGTTTGCCACTCCCTCACCTTGCCAAGCAGCTTCTTCCAGTACTGCCTCCACAGAATGACAACTATGACCGCCAACAGCAGCAAGATTATGCCCACCAGGCAGCCAATCAGAATGGCAGTGTTGCTACTGTCGTCCTTAGCAACAGGTAATCCCGCCCTTGGGGTGATGGCAACAAACTCCTCACCTACAAGAACAGAAAGTAAATAAATAAATAAACAAAGAGAGATAGACCAGGGGGGTATACCACGAAGCGGGTTAAGCGGGAAAACCGGGTAAGTTAACTCAGAACTCACGGAAACTCGAGGTTTTCCGTTCCAGAAACCAAGCTTAAAGAGAACCTGAGTCAGTTACTATAGCAACTTATGCTCTGAAGCTAACCTGCTCGCTGGCAGGTTAACTTGGACCTGAACCAGAGTTAAAAACAAGTCATCATGACGTGTCCTTTCCTCGAGGATCATGTGGATATTGAAGCTCAGTTTATTCATCGAGCTCTTCGTCGGGAACGCCTTATGAAACCCCGAATAGACATAGGCCTATCATTTTCGGATTATTTTTTAATGAATCGTTATCGTTTTTCAGCACAATCCATTATTTACATCAATAAAATTATTAAGCGTCACATTTCAAATATTACACATCGCGGATCAGTCCTAAATTCTCTCCAGATTGTTATACATCGCTCTTCGTTTTTTGCTAGTGGAAGTTTTTTTTATAGTGTAGGAGATGCAGGATCTGTCAGCAAAGCTACTGTATGTCGGTCTGTCCGAAAACTATGTCTGGCATTAAATTGACTAGTGCCCAGTTTTGTGGTGTTTCCTGGGCATAAGCCAGTTATGGACATCAAAGATGAATTCCACAGCATCGTTGGTTTGTCATTAATTCAGACGGACAATAAAGAAATTAAGCAAAGGAGAAGCAGTATATAACAAACTTCATTCCATTTACATTTTAAGGATTTCCTAGAGTGATTGGCTGCATTGATGGAACCTACATATGCTACCTATTCCAGCACCATTAGAACATGAAGGCGATTACATAAACAGAAAATCCATCCATGTACAGGTGTACATGTACAGGTACTAACCTTTATAATACTTAATGAATAATGTACTTAACTCTAATGGTAACAAAAATCAGCCACTTTCCCTCAAACTGGACATATATAGACTTACCTCCCCCTGACTATCTCAGATTTGCCACCAGTCCAGAGACCAGTCCACCAGCCCTTTGGCACCATGCACTTTATCCATGTCCCATTTACCTACCTCACACCCACTCACACACACTATACATACTGTACGTATATTTTTATATTTCATACCTTATACTGTTATCTATTTTACATTTTTTTTACCTTGTTTATTTAATGTCTATTGCCTGGCTTGCACCATGACCGTCTTGCACTATGTTGTCCTGCACCATGTTGTATGTAATTGCTGCTGTGATACTTTGTAGTATGTAATTGCACTGAAGTCTAGCCCAAAAGTGTTTCGTTGTGCTGTACAACCCTGTTTCAGCATACTGACAATAAAGTTGAATTGAACTGACCGTTCTCCCCATCAAGATCATATGTGATGCTTCCCACCTCATCACAAATGTTGAAACCAGATGGCCAGGATCCGTGTATGATTCCACACTGTACAACAAATCTGAATAGAGTAGCCCAAAGTAGGCCTGACGTAGTTATGCTAGTTATTCACATGCAGTGTAATAGTTAAATCATTGCAAACCCTAGTGTGATTATAGGACATGACGGCCTCCTTCATGGAGACAGAGGGTATCCCTGCCTGTCCTAGGCCTACCTTATGACTCCCTATTCAGATCCTGCACCTGGACCACAGTCCCGCTACAATCAGGCCCACAGCAAAACCAGGGCAAGAATTTAAATGACCCTAGGAATCCTTGAGGCCAGGTTCCAGTGCCTGAAGAGGCTCAGAGTTACCCCTGATAGGGTGTGCCACATAATAATGGCATATGTAGTATTACACAACATTGCAACCATCCAGGAAGAGTGACAGCCTACCATCTCTGACATGCCCACAGATGAGGAACCTTACATGCATGTGGGTGACAACAGAGATGGTGGAGTTGTCAGAGACTCCATCTGCAATCACTGCTTTCCACATTAAATCATGCACCACCACCCACCCCACCATCCACCCTGTAACCTTTTAATATACATTACAGTCAAATTCACTGTTATGTTTCCTGTAAATAAATATATTTTAGAATATATTTTAAGAATAAGATATAGTTATGTACAGCCATACCACTTTGTACAATATTCTTATACTTCATTTTTATCTGATGCCATGTGTGTTTCACACCACTCAGATTAGACCTGGAATTAGTAAGTGTTCAATTAAAAAAATATTTAAAAACTCAATACAGTATTATAAAGGTGGAGAAAATAATAATATAATCGCACCCTTCTGCTAAATATAAAAATATCATTTTCACTCACGCATTAACTCTGTTGGCAATTTTTTGACATGCTGACTGCCTTTCTCTAGCAGCTACCGCAGTATTACATTTACGTTTAATAATATCTATATATTCTGCATACGCAGTCATTAATACTTCAAACTACAGTGGTATGAAATACGATGCTCGGCTGATTTTCGTGTTTAAGTCAATGATAAATCCTATTTATCTGCGTTCCATTAAGAATGCCTTTCATAGTTACGCGTGAACGCGCTTCTGTCTGGGTCAACCTACTCAGTTGAGCGACCCTGATTACTTTAACTCCGATCAGCTGTTTTGGAACCGAAAACTCTGAGTATGTCAGATCGGGGTAAGACAACTCAGAGTTCAGGGTTAAGTTTAGAGTTTGTTAAACCCGCTTTCTGGAATACCCCCCAGGGCCAGAGTGGGTGTGATGCATGTCCCGGCCCAAACTAAGATTAACATGGGCCAGCCCAATGTTATTTGCCCTTGAAGACTCGGCCAATCAGCAGTTTTAGTGAGAAGGGTAATGCTGCAGGCTGGAGCCCCGGTGGGCGTGGGAAAAGGGCGGAGCATGTGTCAATCATTTTTTACTGCAGCCAATCATCTTAACAGATCTGCCAAAAGAAGGCGGAAACTGCACGGTGAAGTTCTTTAAACAGAAGTATATGCTGCTCTTACACAAAAGTAGTTGAATAAAAACATTAGAAGAGCCATGACTTTAGACATTTTTTTACTGCAACCAATGGCGTTTACGTCCTCTCCTACACAGCAAAAACTGGAGTGTTAAATTTTCAGAGTTAAACATTTCCGAGTTAATTTTCACTCCCAAAGAGTAATTTTAGCACTGTTAGATTTAACACTAGAAGTGCCAAAGCGCCGGTAATTTAACCGCTGTGACAAGCGCGAATGGTAACCTACTTATCAAGTCAATATCTCAAAGAAATTACTACAGTAAAAAATGATTGACAGCTAACTCTGGCTGATAATTAGCTTAATAAAAATTGATTGACAACGAAAGTCTAGTATCTGATTGGCTGCAATCAAAAATGATTGACACATGCTCCGCCCTTTACTCACGCCCACCGGGGCTACGGCCTGCAGCATTACATATATGGTTTTAGTTATTATCCAACTGCGTCACTATGACAACACAGCATATGACGTCACAATGCAGGAGACCCTATAAAAGTCGCCACACAGCATTTAAACCACAGATGCTTTAATCATCACTGCGGTTGAAGGACTACAGGATTTCATTGTGCGAGTAAAGGAGAGTGATTCCAAGTGATCATGAGTAAACAAATGAGGAGGGTAAGTTGATGTTCCTTTGAGCTGGTTTCATAATCTCACTTTAGTCCGAGTAAATTAACTTCTCAGTCTATTTATTGAAAATTCCATTCCACGTCGAGACAGTTCTCTAAAGTTGCTTTGTAGCAACAGTGATTTAAGCAATAGTACACGAGAGGGAGTTTATTATCGCGGATAACATCACGGCTGTGATTTGGTTGTAGACACTAGACCAGGGGTGGCCAATCCGCCAGAGATTTTTTTTGTTGACGGGGTGGCGAGTGTAAATTGTTGACGGGGGTGTAATGGACAAAAAATAACTATTATATCGCGATCGATGGATCGCCAGTAGTTGGCGAATTAGTAACTCGTGTGAGCGTGTGAAGACAGTCAAATGCGTGTTTTCCACTACGCCGGTTTTAAAAGTATTAGCGGCTCGCTAGGCTTGTAAACAAACCGCGCACCACGAAGGTGTAGCAGTGTGTCGCCCTCAGAGCTGATGAGGTAACCGGTGAGAGTTCGGACCGGCTGGGGAACCGCATGAAACCAGGCAAAGAGCCGCAGGTTGGCCACTCCTGCACTAGACATTGCCTCCCGCTCCCGCCAAAAAATTGATTTTTGTTTTAATCCCGCACCCGCCCGCTACATACACATTTCTGTCGCCCCCGCCCTCAATCCTAATATGAATTGAATTAATTAAATTTAGTGCTTGAAATATTCTTATGTATTAATTAAAACAGCCATATAGCGATGGATCGCGCTGTCCCATTTCTTACCACAGTCCAAACACATGCCGTCAGGTGACGTACACCAACACTTTCTGCACGCTCTCACGCCACACATCCGATTTCTCACGCCGAAAAAAAAATCTAGTTTATTTACCTCTGATCCATATCTATGATTCAATGAGTTACTAGTTCGCTCTGACGCCATTATATCTGGCGAGCAATCGATCGCGATATAATACTTAATTTGTGTCCAATTTACGCTCGCCACCCCCGCCAAGGTTCTAATCTCTCTCCAAGTGATCTTGAAAAGTCAGTCAAGAGCCAGTCCGTACAGTCGACCTAATCGTTTTTGTGGTAATTGTAGGTTCAGAATTTGATGTAAGTGTGGAGTCACACTCTTTTCTGAGTCTGTCCAAACTGGCTGCAGGTCAAACGTTATGTTAAAGGCATCCATTTGATTAATTTTTGCATGTTGTTTAAGCACAGATACGAAAATGTCTTGTGTGTGTATATGCCGTTGCTTGGCAACGCGTCCGCAGTGATACAGATTTAGAAGATTGAAGATGTGTAACCAATTAATATTGGTTATTAACCATCTGAGGTCATTATTAAGATCGATTAATATTCTCTCCTTGAGAGTCCAGCGGGGTTGAAAAAAAAAATCAAAATTATAAAATGTTCGTATTCCCCATATCCTGTCTGAGCGGATGTGCGCAGCCTGTATTATCTTCACAGAAAAGGGTAGCATTCTACAACGTGCTTAACGCATAATGTAGCCTACTTTAAGATAGAAGGGCTGTATAACACGCATGGTTTTATTTAGAAATACACATTAGAAAGCAATACATAGGCCTAGCTCATGAACATATCGCTAATTAATGATTGTGAAGTATTCAGTGCAGTTTCCGAAATTCAATTGTGGCGTGGAATTACGTTATTTGTTGGTCTTTAGGGTATCACACATCTTAACATAAGGCTGCTACTGGCCCACTACTAAACTTTAAAAATTCTTATGCACAACATTTTCTTTATTCCGTATGGAAGCCCAATCCCGCCACCTAAAATAAAAAAAAACAGCACATATATATATTTTCTCATTATTAAGTAAATTGATACCTCATTATTTTGAGATACTAAGTCATTATTTTGAGATACTAAGTCATTATTTCGAGATAGTATCTCGAAATAACGACTGAGTATCTCAAAATAATGACTTAGTATATCGAAATAATGACTTAGTATCTCGAAATAATGAGATAGCAATTTACTTAATAATGAGGAAAAAAAAATGTGCTGTTTTTTTTTTTTTTCAGGTGGCGGGAATGGGCTTCCGTAATTCCGCGATCGTTAGTTACCCAGAAATTAATCTATTCATGAACCAAAATCAACACGTTGGCTTTCAAAATATGATGTACGCCCCCCCCACCCCCGTGTTAGTGGAGTCTAGACAGATTCATAACTGCAGTCAGTCAAGGAGAAGATGTATTATGAAGGGAAAAACAATGTCGTCAATTATTACTTCATGCTATGTTTACCCCTGTCAGTACGTTTATATATAGGCCTGCATGAGAAAATCTACCGTTTTCTATGGGACACTCTCATAAAGCGTCACTAGTTTCCTCCCTTTTTAGCGCATACACAACAATTCTAATAACGTCACCTTGTGGAGGATTTTGAGAAATGCTAAATTGGTAATCAGGAACGACTCATTAAAAGTCTTTTTTTCTTCATTTTCTCTACTACAGACTGCAGAAGAGCTTCCTGCTGAGGGCCGTGATGTGTCTGCCCCCAGCGTGAAAAGCAAGCAGGCAAAGAAAGACTTTTCTCCATGTGGGAACTTCGTATCCACCTCTGGGACTAATCCAGCTGTTCTAACTGAAGAGTAAGTACTCACTCTCCACACATCACATACTCAATCTTTACATACATGTGCTGGAAGATTAAACTAGGTGACAATGTAACACTTTTTTTTTTTCCCCCAGACATTGGCAAGAGCTGAGGAACACACTGCCATGCAATGTGAGTACGAATCTACGAATCTGTCTCTCTGTCTTCCTATCTACCTGTATGTCTGTCTGTGTTTACTGGTAGAACAAAACACAGTACAAATCAGGGTAGGAGTTACCATAGCAACATGAGCCTTTGGCCATGTCTGGTCAGACCTTCATAACCAGGGATTAATTTGTAAATCAAACGTTGCCGGAACGCAAGCGTAAATTGTTACACTGGTGGTATAATATTTTACCGGATCGAGGCAGAGTTCCCAGAATGCACGCTTCAAAATTAAAGAGTTCCCGGATCCTGTTCCGGCAGGATCTGGCTCAAATTAAGCCCTGTTCATAATGGTACACGTTCTTTGCATTGGCATTTAAAGAAATAATCAGCTTAAGGTTAAAAAAAAAAGCTTTTGGATACTGATTAACGTTTTAGACTTGGCTTTAACCTAACTAGATGAAAATGGAGGATTTCATTGACGTGCTGGAAAAAATCTCAGCATGGGTGAAAGTAGCTGTGAAGGAGGTGGTTGCTCCAGGTTTTGAGTCAGGCCTGTTAGGGGTGAGGTCCTCAGCAGGAATCTGCATCTCCAGCAGCCCTCATGAGGTGGAGCATGGAAAGACACATGATTCAGAAGGTTGGTGGTGAGTATTCATTTGGAGTATTAATATGCTGAGTTATTTACTCAGTTAAACTCAGTCCACAAGCACTGAGTTTAACGGTTTTGGCTTAATTGTATTTTTTTTAGTTTTATAGTTTATTGGGAAACTTTAATTTCAGCAGGTGTGATGTGGCCTCAAGAAGCAGCACAGCATCTCTGCCAGAGCCTCTCGGGGTCATCTTTGACATCTCAAAGGACAAGATCTTCAGCCTGATCCACGGAGAGGTCACGAGGGCCATTATGAATATGTTGCCACCTGAGACAAAACGTTATCTCGATATGAAAGAGACCATCAGCGTCATGTCCGCTATTGTGGATGACTCCCTAAAACAGGTGAAGGGCTAAAAATGTTTTAGTTCATTTATTCTATTATTTTTATTATTAGTCATGTTTTCCTCCATAGTTGATGTGTTTATATATCCATTAGCAATATATGCAGTGTGAGACCAAGGCGAGTGATCAGTGACTACAATCTTGTTTACTGCTCTTGCACATGTTGTTACTCTAGATGAACTCATCTCTTCGGGAGATTTATTGCACTTCTGACCTCTATGAAAGTGTTAGACTGTCTGTAAGCCACATTGAGTACGTTGCCCACCATCTGATGCTTGGAGTTATGACCAGAATGCTGGGTTTTCTGGAATTTTGCATAATCACAAGCTGGTCAAGTGACATTCGAGGTTTCCCCACACACATTCATGACGAGCTGGATGAGTTGCTGCCTTTGGTCACATCGGCAACAGTAGGTGCAACTGTTGAGCACATGTTGAGCGTCTGCAGTGAGGGAACATCAAATGATGTTGCTGGAGATGTCTCAGACAGACCCCTGTGGGACTTCCTACAGGCTGTGTCTAAACACATCAGCTCTGCAGCTCTGAGTGGCAAAACCTCATCCTCAATTGACCGGATTATGCAGTTGCTGGAGTACAGCAAGCCGAGACCCCGTTCTGAAAGGATCTTGGAGAGTATCATTTTCAGCAGCACAAATGAAGATCATAACATGGGCATGTTCAATAATAAGGTGAACACACATGGGCTCTTCAGTATGTCCTGTGAGACTTTCCAGCTCGAGGCTTCCAAGAGGGTTAGCAATGTCATTATGAGTGTTACCTCAGAGCTCACAAAAGTATCCCAGGTGTCAATCTTCAAAAATGCAGATTTGAGCTCACCTCCAGTTTCTGAAGCTTCCCTCAAAAGTAATGCCTTTGATTCAGCAGTATCGATTGTAAATGGAATTACCGATGCACTCAGAAGCTCTTTTGAGGAGGATTTGTTAAAGATAGCTCATCCATCCACTGACCCAGCACTGTACAAATCTCAAGTGCAGCTGGTATCAGAAAAGGTCCTGAGGTCCACCCAGGCTAAACTTAAAGATGCTTTGGTGACAAACCTCCTCATCAGGGCTGATGTAATTATGGCAGCCCAATCCAGTGGCAGTAAGTGCTACAACCTACTGCTGAACGCGAAAAACATCACAAAGAGCATTATTGAATGCATGTTGTCAGTGCTTCCATTCTCTGAAGTGCACATTCCTGGACAACTAATAGCAAGGGATTTTTTAACATCTCTGAAGGAAAGGCTGGAGGTTTTATGCATGAGGCCGATGTTAACCTCATCTGACATTCATTTAGAAGCCCTCAGTGACTTCATAACTGTAGACAGTTTTGAAGTAATTGCTGAGAAATTGATCAGCAGTGGTCCCCTTAAGCAAAATGAGAAGTCTGAGTGTTCCTGGAAAGCACTGGAAAGCATACTCTCCATAGACTCCCTCAGGCAGTCTTCCCAGGAGCTCATCCCTATAGTGGGGAACTTAATGCTGGGAAGGATTGCGGCTCTGGACCAAGAAAGAGCACAAATGAGCTGCGGGGAGACTCTGTCAGTGTTGTCAGATACTGACCTCTCCAATGAGGCACTCCAGTCAGGCATCGTGAGGAGCTTTGTGAAGACAGCTACAGAACAGCTTCTCCAACAATGCCTTGGTCTGAAAACCTGCACCAAGCCTGACACTGTGTCTTTCTTTGAGCGCTACTCTTTTGGAAGCCCATCCGTGAGGGAGGCTGACTTGGAGGTGAGGCAGTCACAACAGCGATGCTGCTTTGAGCTGTCAGCTGTGATTGCCCACACTGTGATCAGTGACCTCACTGGCAACACCACCTCTCAGTCAGAACAGGACCATACTGGCTCTGCTCTGCAGAAGAAGAAATCTTCTTGTCGGTGGTTCAGGTTTCCAAGATTTCTGAAGCTGAGATTCAAGGTATGTTTTTAAAATGTCTTTATTCCCAGTCACACCATTAGCTTTAGACTCTGCTTTTCTGAATGATTTTCAACCATATATTTATGCTACTGTCAGAATCATATTTTGAATGATTTTTATCAAATTTTCTGCTCTTTGTTAAGAAATGGACAAAGAAAGTGCGTTTTCACACAGAGGACCAGGTGGTGGACAAACATATTCCAGATGGTACGTGTTTTAGTATTTCTATAGTGAAGTTGAGTTGATGACAGTATTGTACATAAAGAAGTGAGGGGTCCATGGTTTAGTTGTGTTCCATGGTTTAGTAGTCTTTCATGCTGCACAACTAATAAGGCATGAACAACAATAATGACAACAGCATGGAAGACTACACACAGCATCCCTCTCACACCGTCTACTTCCTTTGACAACTATTTCCTTTCCTCTTTTGTAGCACCATCCACCTCTGACAAGACCATCCCTAAGATCAGGAGAAAGTCGTTGCGTACCAGACTGGCAACAGCTTTTACCAAGATCTGCAGAAAATCAGGGGAATCACCTACTTAGGTGATATTGCTGGAATTTAAAAATGTTATTCAAATAAAATGAAAAAAAAAAGAAAAACAGACTGCTTATTTGTGACACCTACATGGTTACACGTGACATTAAAGGGCTAGACTTCTTATTCATTATGGTACAATTCCCATTTTTATTGTACAGAAACTTCTTGTACAGAAGCTTCTACGAAACAGACTTGGTAGAAGGCAATATGCATGACTATTGTTGGCAGATTGAACGGATGATTTCAAGCCTAACAACGGTTGAAAAGACAAAATTCAGTAATAACAGTACTGCACAGCAGCATCCTCACCCCCAAATAGCATAATAACTACCAATAATATTCTAGTTGGACCCCATCATCTCATAGAGAAATAGAGACAATCTTATCTAAACAAATGAAATAATGAACCTAATTTGTATAGCAGTTTGTTAAGCAAGGTCTATGGTGATTTACAGAAAAAAGGATGTATGAAAGGATAATAAAGCTTACATCTCCCTGAGCTCAATCACCTCAGGAAGGTATTTGCCTGTAACGCTGGCGAGCAATGGCTTTTATTTAGCCAAGAAGCTGCACAGTTAACGCCTCTCACACAAAAAGGAAACCTCTTTCCGTCAAAAGGAAACTTCTGTGAACTGAATGAAAAATATTATATACTTAAAAATCATTTGAATTTATCAAGATGGTAAACTGAACCTGTGCCGTCAACACTAAAACTCCAGTGTCGGGGCAAAATGTATATTCAGTCTTTCTGTAATCATATTCAGTATTCATATATGTATTGACTACTATTAGTAAGCAGTGGAAACGAAATCACTTTACACTGTGTTCCAAATTAATATGCAAGTAATATTTTCTCACATTTTCCAAAAATAACGTAGCTATTGTAACTGACCGTTCTCCCCATCAAGATCCTATGTGATGCTTCCCACCTCATCACAAATGTTGAAACCAGATGGCCAGGATCCATGCATGATTCCACACTGTACAACAAATTTGAACAGGGTAGGCCTGAGGTAGTTATGCTAGTTCTTCACATACAGTGTAATAGTTAAATCATTTCAAACCCTAGTGTGATTATAGGACACTATGACGGCCTCCTTCATGGAGACAGAGGGTATCCCTGCCTGCCCTATACCTCATGACTCCCTATTCAGATCCTGCACCTGGACCACAGTCCCAATACAATCAGGCCCACAGCAAAACCAAGGCAAGAATTGAAATTACCCTAGGAATCCTCGAGGCCAGGTTCCTGTGCCTGAAGGGGCTCAGAGTTACCCCTGATAGGGTGTGCCACATAATAATGGCATATGTGGTATTACACAACATTGCAACCATCCAGGAAGAGTGACAGCCTACCATCTCTGACATGCCCACAGATGAGGAACCTTACATGCATGTGGGTGACAACAGAGATGGTGCAGTTGTCAGAGACTCCATCTGCAATCACTGCTTTCCACATTAAATCATGCACCACCACCCACCCCACCCCACCATCCACCCTGTAACCTTTTAATATACATTACAGTCAAATTCACTGTTATGTTTCCTGTAAATAAATATATTTTAGAATATATTTTAAGAATAAGATATAGTTATGTACAGCCATACCACTTTGTACAATATTCTTATACTTCATTTTTATCGGATGCCATGTGTGTTTCACACCACTCAGATTAGACCTGGAATTAGTAAGTGTTCAATTAAAAAAATATTTAAAAACTCAATACAGTATTATAAAGGTGGAGAAAATAATAATATAATCGCGCCCTTCTGCTAAATATAAAAATATCATTTTCACTCACGCATTAACTCTGTTGGCAATTTTTTGACATGCTGACTGCCTTTCTCTCAGCTACCGCAGTATTACATTTACGTTTAATAATATCTATATATTCTGCATACGCAGTCATTAATACTTCAAGCTACAGTGGTATGAAATACGATGCTCGGCTGATTTTCGCGTTTAAGTCAATGATAAATCCTATTTATCTGCGTTCCATTAAGAATGCCTTTCATAGTTATGCGTGAACGCGCTTCTGTCTGGGTCAACCTTCTCAGAGTTGAGCGACCCTGATTACTTTAACTCCGATCAGCCGTTTTGGAACCAAAAATTCTGAGTATGTCAGATCGGGGTAAGACAACTCAGAGTTCAGGGTTAAGTTTAGAGTTTGTTAAAGCCGCTTTCTGGAATACCCCCCAGCTCATATGACTGCACTGCTACACACACACACACACACACACACACACACACACACACACACACACACAGACACGCATACACACTGCACTGCTGCACACACAGACACACACGTTACTAGTCTAACAGACTGAGGGTTGGCCGTTTCCATGACATTATAGCCCAACCTCACTCGGAGTGTTACAGGTAATGAGTAGATCTCCTGACACTCAATCATGTGGAACAGCAGATGTATTAGCACCATGTCCACAGACTGCACACATCCACCACAAACAGTGAGATTTTAAATGCATTTCTCAGACAGTCTGGCCATATGCTTGAGCTTAAGAGAGAACTTCTTAAACGTCTGTCCACCAGAGTCACAGAAAGGGTGTGGGGGGTTGAGAGAGAGAGAGGGGGGGGGGGGGGTAGAACAAGTCTCAGGAGTAATGTAATACCCCAGGCCAGAGGTGCTAGCTAATGATGGCATTTTTATAATAGTGCACATGGCTTTCCAATCCACCTTTGGAATGAATACAGAGAATTTGCTTGACGTCGCCATCTGCTGGACATAAAGGATTCCCTAAGGTTTAGTGGGGGCGAGAGCTGCTTTGACCACTGTAAGCCTGGGCATCCAACATCCTGGATCCTCTGTAGTGCTGGCGGTATACCGGTTCGCACCGAAAACCGGTGTTTATGTTTGTTATCATAAGAAATTTTCATAAACCGGCGTTAATTGTTTCTCAAGGGATGCTTTTTATTGCTGTGCCACTAAGCACACATGCAACAGAGTGCAAATCTATCTTGATGAAAACGAGGGACGTTTTGAACCACAAATTATACTTGACGCGTTGCGACTGGCACGAGGGTCTGCGCGGCAAAAATGACGCAATCGCAGTGGCTCCGCTATCGCGACACCTTCAATTTTTGTAACTTTGCGCATTCCGCTCTTCAGCGCTGTGTTTTACGCCAAGTTATATTTGCAGGGTTCATACACCTTTACAAGGTGGAATTCAAGCACTTGTACACTACTTTCAAGGTCCATTTTCAGTATTTTCCAGCACCTTCAGTTTAATTAACTTACATATTTATACAAATACACATATGGTCGAAATGATTCGAAATTATTTGCTTTTTATCACATTAAAAGAGATGGTACCGTCTCATCAGTATTCAACCACTCTTATTATTTATTTGTTTAAATGTTATTTGTTATTTAAATGTTATTTAACTAAAGATATTTGGGACTTTTCAGTACAATACAATAGGGTGACCATATTACCATTTGGGAAAACCAGGACACCTTGGAGCGTTGGGGAGGTGCGCAAAGCACCAGCGCGCGGGGCCCTCGCGGAGCAACAGTGATTACGTCATTTTTGGCGCACGGACCCTCGCGGTGGTTGCGACAAGTATAAACCAAGCGCAGCCATGCGCAGTGTCCTAGTGCCTGTAAATTTTAATGGTCCAATGAAGGTCATTTAAAAACCAGGACATTTCCTCACTTAAAAAAAAAAAAAAACATATGGGACAGGACGTGAAATACGCACATGTCCCGGGAAACACGGACGTTTGGTCACCCTACAATACAACCGCTGACAAACAACCATGTCTACTTTATGTCTAAATACCTCATTTGTTATTAACAAACTGGTGTGCAATTTATAATATTACGTGTAGCTGGTTCACATAAATTGTATGAACCTACAGTTTTGATGCTGTCTGAAAAATGTTTTAAATAAAAGGTTTTGCATTTTTACTGCAACTGTCATGCTAAATGATTCATTCACTACTTTAGTGCCATCATTTGAAAACTGATCATGTGGGGCCATGCAAAACTGTATTACATGTAATACTTAGGTGGAGACATTTTTCTAACAGTGGAATAGGGTACTCAACCACTGTACTGCAGTAATTCTTTTAGTAATCAATGCAGTTAACACATCATGCAAAAATCCGTCAAGTACTGTGAAACCGATATAATTTCGAAAAATACCGTGATATAGAAGTTTGGTCATACCGCCCAGCACTACTCTGTAGCATCACTGGCAGTCTCCAAACACAGCGAATAGATGACAACATTAACATGGAAAACCCCCAAAACATGGAAGTCCCAAACACTCAAACTTCCATTGAATATGCCCATACCGAGTCATGGGATGAGAGTGTGTGTGTGTGTGTGTGTGTGTGTGTGTGTGTGTGTGTGCGCGCGCGTGTGTGTGTGTGTGTGTGTGTGTGTGTGTGTATGGTCCACGCGCCGCATGAGTCACACACACCAAGTAGCCTGACAGGACACTCAAACCCACACACACACAGTGCACAGGTGCATGGCGCAGACTCACCGGCGTGGCGTGTGGTGAGGTTGGTGGTATAGGGGGAAGAGGCAGAGGCTGGAGGTGGGGAGGTGAGCAGATGGAGACGGGTGGTGACGGACGAAGCAGGAGGGGCAGCTACGGAGGGAAATGGGGACGCGCTCTCAAATGGCTCTGAGAGAGAGAGAGAGAGACAGAAAGAGGGAGAGAGGGAGGGGGTGGAGCGTGTGGGGGTGTCAGTTGCTCACAGCGTGTCATTCATAACATGAATGCTATAATCTGTAGTTCATTAAAAATCAGCTGAAATACTGAACTGTGAGGTCTGCTTCTCTGTGCTGTGTAAATGAGGTGTGTGGGTGTGCACTGGGAGTTCTACTCTGGGTTCATGTTTTGAGAGTGGGTGGGTATGGAGTGGTGTGTGACAGCCATGTGCATGTGTGAGGGCTGTGTGTATTATGTTTGTGTGTGTGTGTGTGTGTGTGTGTGTATATGTGTGTATATGTGGATGAGTATGATGTATTGTGTGTGTGTGTGTGTATGTGGAAGAGTATGGTGTATTTATGTGTGGTTGTTTGTGTGTGTGTGTGTGTGTGTGTGTGGTTGTTTGTGTGTGTGTGTGATTGTTTGTGTGTGTGTATGTGTATGATGTATTTGTGTGTTTACGTATATGTGGATGAGTATGGTGTATATGTGTGGATGAGTATGGTGTATTTGTGTGTGTGTGTATATATGATGTATTTGTGTGTGTATGTATATGTGGATGTGTATGGAGTGTGTGTGTGTGTGTGTGTGTATGATGTATTTGTGTGGATGTGTATGGTGTGTGTGGGTGTGTATATGATGTATTTGTGTGTATGTATATGTGGATGTGTATGGTGTGTGTGGGTGTGTATATGATGTATTTGTGTGTATGTATATGTGGATGTGTATGGTGTGTGTGGGTGTGTATATGATGTATTTGTGTGTGTATGTATATGTGGATGTGTATGGTGTGTGTGGGTGTGTGTGTGTGTGAGTGTACCAGAGTAGAAGCTGATCTCGCTGATGAGCAGCCAGCGATCAGCGAAGGCGAAGCGGCAGCGCAGGATCTGTGCGGGGCGTCTGCCCAGCGGCAGGGCCAGCCAGCGTGACGACGGGTCCCGCAGGTCGCTCAGCGGCACCTGCAGCCGCAGTGCTGGCTCCGCCCACCGGCTCAGCAGGGTCGCCTTGAACTCGCACAGCACCTCGGAGAAGACACGCACGCCCTGAGTGTGTTTGTTGTTGCTGTGGACCTGCCAGGACACACACACACACACACACACACACACACACACACACACACACACACAGACCACACAGGGCTTAAATTGTGTATCTCCACTTAACTACCAATCTGGAGCACACACAACCCTCCCCAGAGGGCCGAGACAGACGTGTCTCTTCAGAGCGCAGCGGCGCCATTCCCTGGCTGGCTGTTTAACCGTGGGCCCTGTCGTGAGCGCCGGCCTGCCTGAAAGGCGGCTGCCGACAGCCTGCCAGGCACGTTTGTGTGCTCTTGTTCCAGCACACGCCGGCTGGCCATAAAGCGGCAGGAGCTTGCGTGCCCCAAAGGAGAGCAGCTCTCCGATTTCAGCCGTCGGAGCAAATTTGTGAACACAGGCTGAGAAAAAGCAGGAACGGCGTTGAGGGGAGATGGAGACGAACAACGGAGAAAGAGTGAGGCGTACGGGCCGGGGGGGCTAAAGGAACCAACACCACACTGATCTGTTGCATGTGGACAATTAGCGTGATGGCTTAGTCATTAACTTAATGTGTGTAAGGCCAACATCCATCCAAACACATGTTCAAACGCGACGAACGCCAGTGGAAGAACCATGCCTAAATAAAGTGCTTGACGACGCTGACCTGTTGAGGGGTTAAAATGGAACAGATTTCATCAGGACGACACCTCGTAAGTCAGTCGACACACGTGAGCGCACACACACACACACACACGTGTGCACGTATACACATCCTCTGCTTCCTCCCCCGAGATGCATGTCTAAGCTTTGAGTTTAGGAAAAGAGTTTAAGTAGGAGGAGCTTCTAAGGAGATGCGCATGGGGCAGGAAGGTGTATGGAAAAAGGGCTGCCATTCCTGTGCACAGGAAAGGAAGAGTTACTTCTGGGAATACTTAGGGGAAAAGTTATTTCTCAAAACGGAATTCACCATGAAGGCGCCATAAATCTCTTTTGGGACGAGCGCTTTCTCTGGACTCTGGCGTCCTGTGTTTGAGACCTGGCCGGGCGGTAGCATCTCAGTTGGCAAACGTGAAAATGAAAGTCAAAGTCAAATTTTGTTGGTATAGCGCTTTTTACAACAGCTGCTGTCACAAAGGAGCTGGTCAAATGCGAGTCCAAGCCACCAGTGAGCACACCAAAGGCCAGGAAAAAGTCCCTAGAGCGTGAGGGAGAAACCATGAGACTCATCCACTTCTGCTCGGCAACAGACACCACAATAATGCACAGTGAGGAGCTAGACGGCACAAAAGGGGGGAGGAGTCTGAAGAAGTCTGAGCCAATGAGTGATGAGTCAACGAGGAGGAGGTGGGCAGGGACACAGAGGCGCCAAGACGCCATCTCCGAGATGGAGGCCAGCCCCCTCGTAATAACACCCACCGCCCAGTATCCCAGTGGGATATCAAAATGATGGATCCAGTGAAAATGGGTATGGGCACGCACACACACAAATACGCACATATCAAAAACAAATGAGACACAAGCACTACAATGGACAGCAGAGTGGGTCTCACACACCCAGTCCACCGGGGAAATTAAGTCATCTTTTTGCAATGGAACACTAACAGTTTCACATTAGCCGTTAGTAGCTGCAGGCTCTCACCAAATGCGGAGGCACGCAGGATATGCTACACAGAGAAGCACTAGCATTCATTGTGGATAAGCCCTGAACTCCATGAGGTTCTCATCGATATTGTAATGCGTTCCTTTTCACTGAACCAAGACGCATGAAAGCATGATACTTCTCTGCAGTCTGTGAGGACGTGGGGGCAAAACTTTCAACAGTGCTCCTTCACAGCGAGGCAAGGTGGCTCTCGCACAGCTAGGAGACTCTTGCGACCTAAAGTGTGGAAGTTTTCGAGAAAAAATCTGGAGGTGGAGCAGTGAATGCATAAAGCTATAAACAAGTTTGGTGGAACTTGTCTGGTGGAACGTCAGATTTATTTGTAAATCTGACTTAATGAAATCTTCAGCTTCTAGGCAGAAACAAACACCATCCTAACACATTCATTCTAAACCTTGTGATGTGAGGCAGGATTCCTGATCAAAGAATTATGGGTTCCTTTGAGATTCAGACTGAATTTGCTCAGACTTGTGATTCTGGAGCCACCAGACTGATTCAGTGTCTTAAGGAGCCTTCCACAAGAGGATTAAACACGCCTCCCAAACAATAGTGCATAGTAAGATGGGTGGAGAGATCAAATCAAAGTTTATTTGTATAGCGCTTTTCACAACACATGTTGTCACAAAGCGCTTTACAGGATTTAAAAGGTTAACAATACTATGGGTCCAGAACCCTAATGAGCAAGCCAAAGGCGACAGTGGCGAGGAAAAACTCCCTATGATGGTGGGGATTAGGAAGAAACCTCGGGAGAACCAAGACTCAAAAGGGAACCCATCCTCCATTGGGCGGCCCGTTAACACACAAATTACACAAAATACAGACAAATACACAAGTCACACACAAATCACACAATCAGACTAAGTAAAGGTAAAAATGAAAGTTCTGGGTTTTGATATTGTCACTGTAAATGTCTGTTGATGAACGCCAGGCTTTCATTCCATGTCGGAGCAGCGATGCTAGTATTGTAGGCTCCGACTGCAATGTTACTCTCCAGGTGAACCTCGGAGAAAAGATACGAGATGTAGTAACTATGTAACAGATTAATCAAAGGCCAAACTAAACAGATGAGTCTTTAATCGAGTTTTAAACATTGAGACTGTGTCTGAGTCCCGAATAGAGGCAGGAAGATTATTCCACAATTGTGGAGCTTTAAAAGAAAAGGCTCTTCCACCTGCTGTGATCTTTTTGATCCTAGGAACAGTTAATAACCCTGCGTCCTGCGAGCGAAGTGAACGCGCTGGGTTATATTGTTCAATAAGTTCACTAAGATAGTCTGGAGCTAAGCCATGCAGCGTTTTATATGTTAATAAAAGTATTTTATAGTCAATACGGAATCTAATTGGCAGCCAGTGTAATGACGATAGTACGGGACTAATGTGATCAAACTTTTTAGTTTTTGTTAAAACTCGTGCTGCTGCGTTCTGAACCAGCTGGAGTTTGTTTATCGATTTACCAGAGCATCCAGCTAGGAGACTGTTGCAATAATCTAAACGAGAGGATATGAATGCATGGATTAGTTTTTCTGCATCACTAATATTTAATATGTTTCTAATTTTGCCAATGTTGCGCAAGTGAAAGAACGATACCCTAGTTATATTATTAATATGTGTATCGAACGAGAGATCTGGGTCTATTGTGACGCCCAAGTTCTTTACCTCTGCGCTGGGGGTTATAGTAAAAGAATGTAGATTCAATGCTACATTATGTATCTTGTCTCTCGCAGCCCTAGACCCAGCTATTATTAATTCTGTTTTATCGGGATTTAGTGCTAGAAAGTTACACGCCATCCAATGTTTTAGAGATATTAGTGGGGAGGTGGTGTTGTTCTGGGTGAAGAACCCCACACACCCAGTGGGTGGAGCCTGGCTGACACTTTAGATGTTTAGTTGCCATCTTCCAGAGATTTGCCGTTTCACTTCATTTCCTTATAACTGACAATATTTCATCTGCAGATGAACAGAAGTTGGAGCTTCATACACTCAATTGCCAAAAGTATTTGCTCACTATCCAAATTATTGGGATGAGGTGTTCCAATCACTTCCATGGTCACAGGTGTATAAAATTAAGCACCTCGGCATGCAGACTGTTTTCCAGTATGGAACTGTGATAGGTCACCAACTTTCTGCAGAGTCAATCACTACAGACATCCAAACTTCACATGGCCTTTAGATTAGCTCAAGAACAGAGTTTCATGGAATGGGTTTCTATGGTCGAGCAGCTGTATCCAAGCCATACATCACCAAGTGCAATGCAAAGCATTGGATGCAGTGGTGTAAAGCTCGCCACCACTGGACTTCAGAGCAGTGGAGGTGGGTTTTCTGGTGTGACGAATCACGCTTCTCAAAGACTCCTATTTAAAATGTATCTAGCCTAATTAGGAATCATGACCAAATTGAATCCCTAATCCCAGTGCAGCAGAGAAAAAATTTGTCATGCTATATCAGACCCTGTATCAGATCAGGTGTCTGGTCAGCTCTGATGCCCTTTTGGAGTTGTTTTACCCAATTGGTTGCAAGGAGCTTATTTCATTGGTAAAATCTGCCAAACCCTCCACATGCATACTAGATTCCATACCAACTCATCTACTCAAAGAATTACTGCACAATAATGTAGAACCTTTGCTGACTGTAATTTTTGTTTAAATTGATGTTCACATAGTCAACATGTATCTTATATCTTGGTTGCATATTGCCAAAGACAATTCCATACAAGCACCTAGGAGGTGTGCCAATGCCTTGGCATCCACTGGCAAACCAGACCACGTCCTAGAGGGGACTGTGACTACTCGGCTTGGAATTACAACTATAACTATATTTGAAGAACTATAAATATGGACTTCTGTTAGAGGGCCACCCAATGGAGGATGTGTTCCCTTTTGAGTCTTGGTCCTTCCAAGGTTTCTTTCCTGCCATCTTAGGGAGTTGTTCCTTGCCACTGTCGCCTCTGGCTTACTCAGTAGGGATCTGGACACATACAATTGTAAATCTGCTTTGAGACGTGTTGTAAAAAGCACTATATAAATAAACTTGACTTTGACTTTCTGGCAATCTGATAGACGAGTCTGGGTTTTGCAGTTGCCAGGAGAACGGTTCTTGTCTGACTGCAATGTGCCAAGTGTAAAGTTTGGTGGAGGGGGGGATTATGGTGTGGGGTTGTTTTTCAGGAGCTGGGTTTGACCCCTTAGTTCCAGTGAAAGCAAATCTGAATGCTTCAGCATACCAAGACATTTTAGACAATTCCATGTTCCCAACTTTGTGGGAACAGTTTGGAGCTGGCCCCTTCCTCTTCCAACATGACTGTGCACCAGTGCACAAAGCAAGGTCCATAAAGACATGGATGGCAGAGTCTGATGTGGATGACCTTGACTGGCCTGCACAGAATCCTGACCTCAACTCGAATGAACACCTTTGGGATGAATTAAGAGTGGAGATTGAGCACTAGGCCTTCTTGTTAAACATCAGTACGTGACCTCACAAATGTGCTTCTAGGAAGAATGGTCAAAAAATCCCCATAAACACACTCCTAGACCTTGTGGACAGCCTTGCCAGAAGAGTTGAAGCTGTTCTAGCCGCATTGAACCCTATGGATTAGGAATGGGATGTCACTTAAGCTCATTTCTCATTTGTGAGTCAAGGAAGGTGAGCGTATACTTTTGGCAAAACACTATGTATCCATTCATAACCTAATATAATAAGCAGCACACCTGCACCTAATCATTATGTAGAAGCACCCCACGCACAGGAGAGTTCATTCTCTTGTGTTGTTTCTTGCGCCTGTTCTGAGTGTTGTGAGTGAGGCCTTGACCACACTAGACATGTGCTAGCTCAGCTCTCCACCCAGTGGAAACGTGGGTTAGGGTTAGTCTGTTCCTCCGTGCTCCAGAGTTCCTGGGAGGCATCACTGGTCCTGGCACCAGCAACGGTATGTCATTAAAAGTGATAACAGTGGTCTAGGCAGGAGTGAGCCAAGAAACACTCACCTGCATGGTGTGAAAAATGCGTGTTTTTCTCGAAATGGAACTCGATGTCGACGGTGGGCTGGCCCAGTGCCTCCCGACTCCAGCCCACGTAGTCGTAGCCGGGCCACACCCGGAGCTCCTTGCTCTCAACAAAATCATCCCCACCCAACACTCCGTCACACAGCTGGCCCAGGCCGCCAAACACCACCCTGGGGACACATTTAAGACATCATAATTAAAATTGCACAACCGTGAAATACACGCATATGACACACAGACATTTCCCATACATACATCATCAGACTACACAAACACACACACACACACACACACACTACACACAGCTGCAGGAATCTGGGCTGAGTGAACAATCCCCCCCCACCCCACAAAAAAGCCTTAGGTCAGCTAATGCAAATCTCTGGCTGATTAAAAACATCTGGGAGTGCTAAATATCGCAAGTACCAGCTCTGACACACACACACACACACACACACACCACACACACACACACACACGTTTCTCAAAGCGGACATATCATGATATGCACTCTCACATACCCAACATGAATTGGCCAGATTAAAATATGAGCATCTACTCAGCTCAGTGTGAGGTGTGAAATACTGAACAAAATGATTTGGGCCAAAGCATCAATTACACTTGCAGTTCAATGTCTGGTGAGATCTAGCGTTCACTGATTTGTGCCTTGCGATCATTTTGACACCACTGTTCGCCACTCAGTCAACGCTAAGGCACTGTTCCATGTGGCATCACTGGGCCAGACCCCATATTCAATGCTGGACTGCCATGAGGTTGGAGTGAAC